>NC_056725.1:1401013337-1401278337 GCF_019279795.1 Protopterus annectens
TTGACCTAATGTAAGGAGATTTCAAAGGAGTTACCTTCTCTATGCAGAGGAATAATGAAGATTTTTTTTCCCCACAGGGCAAGGACATGGGAGTCTCTGAATGAGAATTGAAATGTTATATTAGAGTCTGCAGAAAGCTTAAGATAATGGGCAGGGAGATCATCAGCACAAAGAGAACAGGGTTTAGATTTCTTTAGTAACTGTTTAACATATGATGTGGAGACAGGTCAGAGACTGAAGGCATGGGTGTCAGGACAGGTAGAGTTTGAGATAGATTAAATGGTTGCAGAGAGCTGGAGGTAAGAGAAGATATGATGTCAATGAAGAAAATATTAAATTTGGTGTTGCCACTGATCAGTCTGAATTTAGTTATTTAAGTATTGACCGGTTAAATTTTCTTCTTGCAGTGCATGGAATTCTCAAAAGCACCCCCCCCCAACACCAAATTTCAAAACCATAAATTTTCCAGTCCAGCTCTCACAACCATATATTACTAGTGGGGACACATAGCTGTGACTGTGTTGACCTTTGCTGACAATGTGGCACCTTTGCTCTTAAAATCTTATCTTGATTATCATGCTTTCCTTGGGTCTTTAATGTCATGGTTGCAGTCCACCTCAGCAGAGATCTTTGAGCTCAGAAACATAAAATATATTATTGCTTCCACTTCTTCCCAGTCTATTTGAAAGTAATGGATAGTACTAACTGGCATAATTCTAGTGTTTATTTTTAATGCTGAGCAACAAACCAGCTTTGGCAATTTCACCTTCATCAACGTGCTGCTCAAGGCTTTTGCATTTCCGGCAATTAGAGTTGTATCATCTACATTATCTGAGATTGTTTATATTTCTGCTAGTTTTTCAAGGCTTTACCAGAAAGGCTCATCCAGACTCTGCTACACTTTGCTGTGAAGGAAAGGTTAGTTTGCTGTTATTTTTTGTATTTCTGTGTTGTCTTTCTATATTTTGAATACTGTAGTTTGTTTTCTTTACCTTGTGTTTTGCTTGCATTCTGTTTAACAGCATATTAAAACTTCAAAAGAGACCACAGCTCTCTCTGTTCTGAGTCAGGCAGAATTTTTTCCCTCCCTTCCACCCATTTAAGTTGTCTTGTTAAATACCACTGTCTTTCTAGTTGCCCGCCTCTTATGTTAATCTGACCATATATCTCATTTCTCTCTACTTTCACTGGCTTATGTGAGTAATCACAAAACCATCACTTTTGAAATCCCACCTTCAATTATTTAAATTTATTGGCCATCCTACAGTATTTCATAGTACCAAAATACAAAAGTAACCACCCTTTCAGTCCATCTTGCTGTTTAAAAATAGTAACTCTCCACTAAACCTTAACTTTTTAAACAGGAAAAACTCAAGTTACCTACTTTCATATCTAACTTCTCTAGTGCACACTGCAGAGTGCATTCTTTTCAATCTTACCTTTAAGCATCCCTGTTACTAGCACTTTCTCTAATACCTAAAAAGATCATCTCTACTTGACTCCAAGTAGACTTTTCTCTATCTGTTAAACCTAGCACTTGTTCCTACAGTACTTATTACCTTGATACGGCACTCTTATAGATAGCACCCCAAAAGGCAAACCCCATTTCTCGGTCACCCCGTCCCGGAATCTCTTTTAAAGTTTTTTTTTGTCTAGTCCTTCTAGCATGTCGAGGGATCAGTTGCTAGTGTCCTCTCCTGCTCAGCTGGTGAACCTGGGAATATTGAGACAATGTTACAATTGCCTCATGTACACAGACAACCCTCTCCTCCTCCCACAAAACACAAATACATGCGAGAGATGCAACTATACGGCCAAACTGGAGGCTGAGCTCTCTCAACATAGGACTGGCAAGACCAGTCAGGAGGAGAAGGTTACCACACACACTATAGACCCAGTCTCACATGGTACCATCACAACCTCAAATCATACACATAAACACACAAAGACATACTCGGCGGCTCTGATCAAAAATCTACCAAAACAGCAGAGGCCACCAAAGCAGACACCCAAACAACCACCACCTCAGAACACAACACCTGCAACACATAGACCTCACAGTCAGAGTGTCAAACAGTCACAGCCCTTAAGGCCAAACACAATGCCAGACACACTAGTCATTGGTGACTCCATAGTCAGACACACTGGCGTCCGCTCACCAGACTGAGTAAGGAGAAGGTCACAGTAAGCTGCCTGTCGGGCGCTAGAATCCGCCACATAACGCAAGCACTCAGGTCTCTCAACAGCAGGTACAAATATGACTCAGTTATTGTCCACGCTGGTGTAAACGACCTGAGACGTACCTCCTTGGACTACATGAAAAGAGACATTGAGGAGCTCTCTGATTATGTAGCCCAGGCAGGTATGACCTGACCTTGAGCAGTATCCTACCTTCACCAAGAATGATGCCACAATACAGAGATAAGATGATCAGCTTTAACAATTGGCTTAAACTCTGGTGTCATTCAAAGGGGATCAATGTCTGTCTGCCTGGGATGACATGCTGGACAAGCCACGCTGCTTCATGAGGGACGGCTTGCACCTGTCACCCTGGGATTTCGGATATTGGCAAAGGCTCTTGCCACCCCCATAGTGCCTTTTTTAGGCAAGGCTCAAATTCTAAACCTACCACCCTAGAACACAAAAAAGGAAAAAACTAAGGGTAATGCTGCTCAATGCCAGAAGTCTAAATCTCAAAATGCACGACTCGAGGCCCTTCTCAGTATGGAGAACATCGATGTCTGTGCAGTGACAGAAACCTGGTTCAAGGCTCCTGAGAGCACCCCAGCACTATCAGGTTTTACCTCTTATCATGCGTTCCGGCCCAAAATCCGGACAATACCAAGAAAGGAGGGGTATCCATATTCATCAAAGACACCCACACCTCAAGACTGGTGGCAACGCACGATGCATCGGAGACCATCCAGGTGCAATTAACCATAGGCAAGACTGCTCTGCAAATTGTAGCATGTTACAGGCCACCTCACAAACTCAGGAACCTCACATGGCCTTCCTGAAAACACTAGAGGGGATAAATGTATCACCAAACACCATCATACTAGGTGACTTCAATTACCCTAATATAGACTGGGAACACTACTCAAGCCCAAACACCCTAGCCCAAAAGTTCCTGGAATTCATAAACTCAAATGCCATGGAACAACTAGTCACCATCCCCACAAGAGGAGAAAACATACTTGATCTCATCATCACGAACATGGGAGCACAATGTTCAACACCGGAAGTATACCCTCACTGGTGAGATCAGATCACAAACTAATCTCGCTGGAGGTCCTCATCCCACCCCCACCTGAAATAAAAGACCACAGTAAAGAACTTCTCGAAAGCCGACTTCACACTTCTAAAGACTAGTGTGGTCTCCTTTAAGGCCCCGAGCCGACGGAAAACAGTACTCAAGCCGCTGAATCACTTACAAATGCCTTCTACCAGCACCTGCAGGACTGCATGGATAAGGCAATCCCAAGCAAAACAAAGACTCTTTGTACCAAGGCAAGCATCCACTCTGGTGGACCCCAGCCATAAACAAACTCTACAACAAAAGGAGGAAGCTACTACAAGATAGAGCAAAATCCTTAAAAGGTAAGACACCCTTGATCACTATAAGTAAAAACTAGAGCTCTCATAAAATCATCCAAAGCAAATTTTGAGAGAAAAATAGCTAAAGACTCAAAAGACAATCATAAGGCCTTCTTTAGCTATAAAGTTAGAAACCTGGGAGGAAACTCCCAGATATGCTCAGAACTAGTTCATAATGATGTGAAGATTACTGATCCTACAGACATTGCCAACATACTGGCTGACAGGTTCAGTGCAAACTTCTCCCCTCCCCCAAAAGGAGAGATATCTATACCAAGCGGTGCAGCCCCCAAACATCTCCAACGCCCAAGTGAGAACTGCTCTCTCCAAAGCAAAAACACAGCATCCATGGGACCTGATGGTGTCCCCGGCTGTGTGCTCCACGAACTCAACGAGAATTAAACCCACAGCTAGGACAGCTGTTTAATCATAGTCTTACCTCTGGATATGTACCCAGGAGTGGCGCACTGCAACTGTGGTCCCACTTCACAAAGGCGGTGCCTCCACCCGACCCTGGAAATTCCCGGCCCATTAGCTTGACAAGCCTTATCTGCAAGCCATGGAGAGGATCATAATGGACCTCATAAATAAAGACATAGGGATATTGCAGACTTTGGATCCATCCCAGTTTGGTTTTGTCAAAGGCAGATCATGCCTTCTAAACTTGGTTTACTTTTTCGAAACAGTCACCAAAGCCATTGATGAGGGAAAGGCAGTCCATACAGCCTACCTCGATCTGGCTAAGGCCTTTGATACAATACCCCACTCGGGTATCATTGAAAAACTCATCAGCTTAAATGTTAACCCATACATCACAAGATGGGTTGCAAACTGGCTGAGTGACAGAACCCACAGGGTCAGAGTTGCTGGCGCCATGTCAGACTCAAAGCCTGTCACAAGTGGTGTACCACAGGGCTCAGTCCTGGGCCCACTCTTGTTTGGCATCTACTTTTCCGAAGTACAAGCAAACACAGGAGGGTTATGGCTGACAAAGTTTGCAGATGACTGCAAACTGGGCCATAGTAGAAAACACATCTGACACAGATATCCTTCAGAAGGGTCTCACAGAAAGCGGATAACTGGTGCCAGAGCCATGGCCTAAAGTTAAATGCCAAAAATGCATAGTCATACCCTTCGGGAAAACAAGGTTACCCTAGCTACCAAATAGGTGGCAATCCACTGAGTACAGAAGAAGTTATCAGGGACCTGGGGACCCAGGTTGATAGTAGTCTGTCATTCGACACCCATGTAGCTAAAGTAGTTAGGAAGACCTTCTACATTGCCCACCTTATCATGAAGGGATTCTCATCTAGATCAAGGGAGGTCATAGTCTCCCTATACTCATCACTCATCAGACCAATGATTGAATACAATGCCCCATTAGGAATGTATCTGACCCGACACTTGCAGCAGCTGGAGAGGCCACAAAGTTCCTCACCAAAAGGATAAAGGGTCTCAAACATCTATACTTTTTAATTGAGCTCCAGTGGCACCAAGCATCTGTTTCTGTAAGGCCCTTTTGTAGAATATCCACATCGACTTTGGGGATTCAATGTGGCTCCCAGTTTGCACTCATTTGTGAACTTTGTTAGCCGAGAATTACATAGTTTTTAGCCTGCTTCATAGAAGTAGGTAAACCAGTAGAGAAGCTGATCCCAGGACTGAACCCTGGGGTAGTCCACGCTGTCACTTGTCTGGAGCTGGATTTGGAGTTGGCTACTTTTACAGTGTGGGCTTTGTCAGTAAGCCAGTTTAAACTTATCAGTGGCGGTATGGATTAATACCCAACAAGTAGGGACATCTATGATTCCAGAGTGGGGATGGTGTTGAAGGCCATGGTGAACAGGCTGTGGACCACCTTACCCTATTGCTCTGGAGACTTATTAGAAGAAGTCAGATGAGTTCAAGGCAAACTGTTTTGGGTCCAGTGTTCCAAGGATTTGCCAATGTCTTTGTTCAATTATTACTAAAACAACATCTAAACTCAATACTCTCACTAAAGTACTTTAAGCCTGGCCTGTAATTCCCTGGCTATTTCTTCCCACAGTATTTACTTCCCTGATCTGATTCCTAATCTACCTTACATTACAGTTTTCCCTCTCCTCCCATACTACTGCCAACTATACCTGTGTGGGCAAGGTACAAGTGAATAAGTGATAGGATTTATACTGCAACCACTAAGTGATGGAGTTACTCTGCTTTTCATTTTATCTAAAACTCCAATCAATACCTATCTTATTGAATCTTTATGCCATATAATCAGTCAGCTCCTCATAAAACCAAAACTCATACTCCTTAAGTCTGTACTAGGCTGTTTTTCTGCTAGTCTATTAACCTCAGCTCATACCCTTATTTCCTGCTTACTACAAGTTTAAGCCCTGCTTTTGATGAAATTTACATTAAGTTACTCTCTTGTTTTCTTTCATGCCTTTGAAATCATGCTGATAAACATTACCTATTCGGCACTCTGATAAACTTGTCACCTATATATATATATATATATATATATATATATATGCTATATATATATATATATATACCCAATAATATTACTCATATTTATCCACCATACATTATACTATGTAAAATCTAGACTGCTGCATGCAAAGTACTGTTGGTATCTTTCTAAAATGCACTTAAGGTTGTATTATGTTGGCTATGCATTATCATGTGAAATTGTTTTGTATTAAATGTTGAACTTTTCTCCCGGGCCTCATTTGAAAAATAGTTTATCCCAGTCAGACTTTCCTGGTCAACAATAAATAAATAATTGTAGGGGAAGAAAACAACTCTGCCAGCATAGTATTGTCCTGTTCACAAAGTGAACGTGCAAATACATTGCTGCTAATTAACTCTCTGCTGCTGTGTATATAATCACATGCCCCACACAGATGTTGGAGAATGCCCACTATCATAATTTGTAGGTGCTGTGTCCAGTCATGTTCACAATATGGACGCACCTTTGTACCTTGGGGCATAGTTTGTTTTCACTGTGCTGTCTGCGCCTGTAAGGACACATTTCCACACAAGTCACAAGGATGCCAGGAAGTGTAAGTGATCAAAAGCAGCCATTGGATAAGCGTGCCTTACAGTCCTCAGTCAACATGCATGCTGTGACTCCAAATTGAGAAATCAGGGTTCTGTCTGTGATACAATGGACACTGCAGAAACTCCTCCAGTATTCTTGCAGCCCTTCTGGTCATCAGATCATGAGTATGTAGTAAAATCTGCTTTCGCCTGTAGCCCGCGCTCTTCAATTCCTCTGCTCTGATAACATATATCTTACCCCCTCTTTCCTCTTGGCAAATGCTGGAATTGCCAGCAGGTAGCTATCTTTACTCACCTGACTGTCAGAATGCCACGATTAGTTGCTAGCTAACCCTACACCTTAACTTAAAAAAAGTTCCTGTAATACTACCTCTACAAGACATACTTGGACATACAAACATGTACCAGTACACACAAACACATCTATGCCAATACCTAACCTGACCCTAACCTAAAATGCAGACATGCAGGCAAATACATAACCTCTATGTCCTTACCTATCTGACCTAACCCTAAAACACACTCACTCATATGTAATCACATAACATCTATCCCCTTAGCCCCAACACTAGACTAACCTAACACCCAAACACATGCACGAACACTCTCACCCCCTTTAAAATCCCTTACCTGTTTCAATGAAATATACATTCTAGATGTCCAATGTTTTGCCTCTCTACCACCCTTGGCTTATTAGAGCCTAATGTATGTTCCATAAAATGTAGGAGAACCATATATATATATATATATATATAATATATATATATATATATATATATATATATGTTTACCATTAAAATACTGAACCTGAAAATTTAGGTATGGTCACTATGTGAAAAATAATGTCGGCGGGATGAAATATTTGGCATTCAAAATGCGACAGTTGAATAGCGTGCTCAATGTCACAACCCACAAATACTGGACCTGCACCCTCCTTGGGACCCATGGTAGCACTTGTTCCTGGGTCCAGAGCAGTAGGGACTGAGAATAGAGCCTTGAGGAACACCCTCTTTAACTAAGGAGAAAATGAGAGAAAGAAGAGAGCCACTTGACAGATTGATATCATCATCTAGGTAGTTAGAGAACCAGAGAAGAGTTGGTTTGATAAGACCCAAAGAGGACATTTGGGTCAGAAATGACTCATGTAACACTGTGTCAAGGCTTTTAATTTGACAGCTCTACAAAACCAGAAGAGATACACTCTCCTTGTTCTCCAGCCTTATTAATGGTGTTGGAAAGGTTAAGCAGCACTGTAGTGGTGCTGTGGCCTGGTCAGAAACCATGTTGTGTTGGGGTTAGGAGATCATTTTGCAACAGGTACTTTTCAAGGATCTTAGAAAGGGGGATGTTATTTGGGGTATATATTATATCATCGAATGCTTAAAAAAGCGAACGCTGATTGATCGACCTAATTTAAGCGAAAGCATACAATTTCGAACTGTCAGATCAGCAATTTTTTTCCCAGGGAAAAAAATCGCTGATCCAAAACACATACACTCAACACAAGCACACCAAACAAACAGAAATCCACACACATACACCTAAAATCTGATACCTAACCCTACACTAAACTATGCACACACCACTATCTACCCACTTACCTTAACCCAAACCCTAACCCTAAGGTCCATCACTATCGCACACTCACCTCACCTGCTCCCTAACCCTAACTCACTTAAATCCACCCTAACCCTCATGTCCACTCAATCGCACACACACCTAACCCGAGCCCTAACCCTAACTCACCTAAATCACCCTAACACTCACATCCACACAATCGCACACTTACCTGAATCTGACCAGTAACTTTCCACCATAACACTGAAAATACCAAAGCAACAGAAACGGACAACTGAATTCTTTCCATAGGAAAAAATTTAAGTTTCTGCTGCTTCGATATTTTGCAGTTTCTCGAAAATAAGTTTGATCAATCGGCGTTCGCTTTTTTAAGTGTTCCAGGATATAATATAGACCCATTATTTGACCTAATGTAAGGAGATTTCAAAGGAGTTACCTTCTCTATGCCGAGGAATAATGAAGATTTTTTTTCCCCACAGGGCAAGGACATGGGAGTCTCTGAATGAGAATTGAAATGTTATATTAGAGTCTGCAGAAAGCTTAAGATAATGAGCAGGGAGATCATCAGCACAAAGAGAACAGGGTTTAGGTTTCTTTAGTAACTGTTTAACATATGATGTGGAGACAGGTCAGAGACTGAAGGCATGGGTGTCAGGACAGGTAGAGTTTGAGATAGATTAAATGGTTGCAGAGAGCTGGAGGTAAGAGAAGATATGATGTCAATGAAGAAAATACTAAATTTGGTGTTGCCACTGATCAGTCTGAATTTAGTTATTTAAGTATTGACCGGTTAAATTTTCTTCTTGCAGTGCATGGAATTCTCAAAAGCACCCCCCCCCAACACCAAATTTCAAAACCATAGATTTTCCAGTCCAGCTCTCACAACCATATATTACTAGTGGGCACACATAGCTGTGACTGTGTTGACCTTTGCTGACAATGTGGCACCTTTGCTCTTAAAATCTTATCTTGATTCTCATGCTTTCCTTGTGTCTTTAATGTCATGGTTGCAGTCCACCTCAGCAGAGATCTTTGAGCTCAGAAACATAAAATATATTATTGCTTCCACTTCTTCCCAGTCTATTTGAAAGTAATGGATAGTACTAACTGGCATAATTCTAGTGTTTTAATGCTGAGCAACAAACCGGCTTTGGCAATTTCACCTTCATCAACGTGCTGCTCAAGGCTTTTGCATTTTCGGCAATTAGAGTTGTATCATCTACATTATCTGAGATTGTTCATATTTCTGCTAGTTTTTCAAGGCTTTACCAGAAAGGCTCATCCAGACTCTGCTACACTTTGCTGTGAAGGAAAGGTTAGTTTGCTGTTATTTTTTGTATTTCTGTGTTGTCTTTCTATATTTTGAATACTGTAGTTTGTTTTCTTTACCTTGTGTTTTGCTTGCATTCTGTTTAACAGCATATTAAAACTTCAAAGAGACCACAGCTCTCTCTGTTCTGAGTCAGGCAGAATTTTTTCCCTCCCTCCCACCCATTTAAGTTGTCTTGTTAAATACCACTGTCTTTCTAGTTGCCCGCCTCTTATGTTAATCTGACCATATATCTCATTTCTCTCTACTTTCACTGGCTTATGTGAGTAATCACAAAACCATCACTTTTGAAATCCTTCCTTCAATTATTTAAATTTATTGGCCATCCTACAGTATTTCATAGTACCAAAATACAAAAGTGACCACCCCTTTCTGTCCATCTTGCTGTTTTAAAAAATAGTAACTCTCCACTAAACCTTAACTTTTTAAACAGGTAAAACTCAAGTTACCTACTTTCATATCTAACTTCTCTAGTGCACACTGCAGAGTGCATTCTTTTCAATCTTACCTTTAAGCATCCCTGTTACTAGCACTTTCTCTAATACCTAAAAAGATCATCTCTACTTGACTCCAAGTAGACTTTTCTCTATCTGTTAAACCTAGCACTTGTTCCTACAGTACTTATTACCTTGATACGGCACTCTTATAGATAGCACCCCAAAAGGCAAACCCCATTTCTCGGTCACCACGTCCCTCGGAATCTCTTTTAAAGTTTTTTGTCTAGTCCTTCTAGCATGTCGAGGGATCAGTTGCTAGTGTCCTCTCCTGCTCAGCTGGTGAACCTGGGAATATTGAGACAATGTTACAATTGCCTCATGTACACAGACAACCCTCTCCTCCTCCCACAAAACACAAATACATGCGAGAGATGCAACTATACGGCCAAACTGGAGGCTGAGCTCTCTCAACATAGGACTGGCAAGACCAGTCAGGAGGAGAAGGTTACCACACACACTATAGACCCAGTCTCACATGGTACCATCACAACCTCAAATCATACACATAAACACACAAAGACATACTCGGGCTCTGATCAAAATCTACCAAAACAGCAGAGGCCACCAAAGCAGACACCCAAACAACCACCACCTCAGAACACAACACCTGCAACACATAGACCTCACAGTCAGAGTGTCAAACAGTCACAGCCCTTAAGGCCAAACACAATGCCAGACACACTAGTCATTGGTGACTCCATAGTCAGACACACTGACGTCCGCTCACCAGACTGAGTAAGGAGAAGGTCACAGTAAGCTGCCTGTCGGGCTAGAATCCGCCACATAACGCAAGCACTCAGGTCTCTCAACAGCAGGTACACATATGACTCAGTTATTGTCCACGCTGCTGTAACCGACCTGCGACGCACCTCCTTGGACTACATGAAAAGAGACATTGAGGAGCTCTCTGATTATGTAGCCCAGGCAGGTATGACCCTGACCTTGAGCAGTATCCTACCTTCACCAAGAATGATGCCACAATACAGAGATAAGATGATCAGCTTTAACAATTGGCTTAAACTCTGGTGTCATTCAAAGGGGATCCAATGTCTGTCTGCCTGGGATGACATGCTGGACAAGCCACGCTGCTTAAGGGACGGCTCGGACCTGTCACCCCTGGGATTCCGGATATTGGCAAAGGCTCTTGCCACCCCCATAGTGCCTTTTTAGGCAAGGCTCAAATTCTAAACCTACCACCCTAGAACACAAAAAAGGAAAAAAACTAAGGGTAATGCTGCTCAATGCCAGAAGTCTAAATCTCAAAATGCACGCACTCGAGGCCCTTCTCAGTATGGAGAACATCGATGTCTGTGCAGTGACAGAAACCTGGTTCAAGGCTCCTGAGAGCACCCCAGCACTATCAGGTTTTACCTCTTATCATGCGTTCCGGCCCCAAAATCCGGACAATACCAAGAAAGGAGGGGGGGTATCCATATTCATCAAAGACACCCACACCTCAAGACTGGTGGCAACGCCCGATGCATCGGAGACCATCCAGGTGCAATTAACCATAGGCAAGACTGCTCTGCAAATTGTAGCATGTTACAGGCCACCCTCACAAACTCAGGAACCTCACATGGCCTTCCTGAAAACACTAGAGGGATAAATGTATCACCAAACACCATCATACTAGGTGACTTCAATTACCCTAATATAGACTGGGAACACTACTCAAGCCCAAACACCCTAGCCCAAAAGTTCCTGGAATTCATAAACTCAAATGCCATGGAACAACTAGTCACCATCCCCACAAGAGGAGAAAACATACTTGATCTCATCATCACGAACATGGGAGCACAATGTTCAACACCGGAAGTATACCCCTCACTGGTGAGATCAGATCACAAACTAATCTCGCTGGAGGTCCTCATCCCACCCCACCTGAAATAAAAAGACCACAGTAAAGAACTTCTCAAAGCCGACTTCACACTTCTAAAGACTAGTGTGGTCTCCTTTAAGGCCCCGAGCCGACGGAAAACAGTACTCAAGCCGCTGAATCACTTACAAATGCCTTCTACCAGCACCTGCAGGACTGCATGGATAAGGCAATCCCAAGCAAAACAAAGACTCTTTGTACCAAAGGCAAGCATCCACTCTGGTGGACCCCAGCCATAAACAAACTCTACAACAAAAGGAGGAAGCTACTACAAGATAGAGCAAAATCCTTAAAAGGTAAGACACCCTTGATCACTATAAGTAAAAAACTAAGAGCTCTCATAAAATCATCCAAAGCAAATTTTGAGAGAAAAATAGCTAAAGACTCAAAAGACAATCATAAGGCCTTCTTTAGCTATGTTAGAAACCTGGGAGGAAACTCCCAGATATGCTCAGAACTAGTTCATAATGATGTGAAGATTACTGATCCTACAGACATTGCCAACATACTGGCTGACAGGTTCAGTGCAAACTTCTCCCCTCCCCAAAAGGAGAGATATCTATACCAAGCGATTGCAGCCCCCAAACATCTCCAACGCCCAAGTGAGAACTGCTCTCTCCAAAGCAAAAACACAGCATCCATGGGACCTGATGGTGTCCCGGCTGTGTGCTCCACGAACTCAACGAGGAATTAAACCCACAGCTAGGACAGCTGTTTAATCATAGTCTTACCTCTGGATATGTACCCAGGAGTGGCGCACTGCAACTGTGGTCCCACTTCACAAAGGCGGTGCCTCCACCGACCCTGGAAATTACCGTCCCATTAGCTTGACAAGCCTTATCTGCAAAGCCATGGAGAGGATCATAATGGACCTCATAAATAAAGACATAGGGAATTTGCAGACTTTGGATCCATCCCAGTTTGGCTTTGTCAAAGGCAGATCATGCCTTCTAAACTTGGTTGACTTTTTGAAACAGTCACCAAAGCCATTGATGAGGGAAAGGCAGTCCATACAGCCTACCTCGATCTGGCTAAGGCCTTTGATACAATACCCCACTCGGGTATCATTGAAAAACTCATCAGCTTAAATGTTAACCCATACATCACAAGATGGGTTGCAAACTGGCTGAGTGACAGAACCCACAGGGTCAGAGTTGCTGGCGCCATGTCAGACTCAAAGCCTGTCACAAGTGGTGTACCACAGGGCTCAGTCCTGGGCCCACTCTTGTTTGGCATCTACTTTTCAAGTACAAGCAAACACAGGAGGGTTATGGCTGACAAAGTTTGCAGATGACTGCAAACTGGGCCATAGTAGAAAACACATCTGACACAGATATCCTTCAGAAGGGTCTCACAGAAACGGATAACTGGTGCCAGAGCCATGGCCTAAAGTTAAATGCCAAAAATGCATAGTCATACCCTTCGGGAAAAACAAGGTTACCCCTAGCTACCAAATAGGTGGCAATCCACTGAGTACAGAAGAAGTTATCAGGGACCTGGGGACCCAGGTTGATAGTAGTCTGTCATTCGACACCCATGTAGCTAAAGTAGTTAGGAAGACCTTCTACATTGCCCACCTTATCATGAAGGGATTCTCATCTAGATCAAGGGAGGTCATAGTCTCCCTATACTCATCACTCATCAGACCAATGATTGAATACAATGCCCCATTCGAATGTATCTGACCCGACACTTGCAGCAGCTGGAGAGGCCACAAAAGTTCCTCACCAAAAGGATAAAGGGTCTCAAACATCTGTCCTATGCTGCCCGACTGAAAGAACTCCAGCTCTATTCAGTCGCCACTGCTGCTCAGAGGTGACCTTTGCCTAACATACAAGGCCATGTCAAACCCAGATTTGATGAATATGCTTCACCTCAAAAAATCTAGATCCGTCAGAGCCACAAGGGCGGAGACTTAAACCTCGACACGGCTATTAATAGGACGTGCTGGAGGGATAGATTCATCACCCAAAGACTCCCTATGCTGTGGAATAAAATCCCGGTATATGTGAGGCAGAGCACCTCGCTGGCCTTGTTCAAGAGAAATCTTGACCAATGGATGGGAGATCGCAGATATACCCCAGGGATTACCTCAGTGTCACTGCTCAACAGAGGCACAGCAAAATAATGGGTATAGTTCCCCATACTAAAGGGGTGGCTTAAGCCACAAAACTATGGGCTAGGCTTGTAAATGCCCTCGGGCAGATAGCCTAGTATGAACCTATGAACCAATGCTCCGGTCCCACCAATGAGCGAACAAGGGCTGAATAATCCACACGAAAATGAAGGAACTCACAGTTTATTACACGAATACCAAGTGCATACGATCAACGACAACATGAATATACAACAGGAATATACAACATGAATATACAACTTTCTCGAGTAGCTTGACCAAACATACTGACCTGGAATGGGATACTATATGTTTGATCACAGAATTAATGGCCATTGTATTAGATAATAATTTCATTTATTTTGAGGGCGAGATTTTTAGACAGACAAAGGGGGTGGCAATGGGGGCAGCTTGTGCCCCCATTTATGCCAATTTAGTCATGTTGAATTGGGAAGATAATGTGTTATTCCCATCTAAATACTTCCAACATGTTCGGTATTATTCCAGGTTTCTGGATGATATATATATTATTTGGCAGGCCTCTGAAGTAGAGCTACATGAGTTTTTTGAATTCATTCAAGTGAGTAGCAATTTCTTGAAATTCACCCTCACACATAATAACAAAGGATTACCGTATCTCGATACTTACATTGTTAATGACAATGGGAATATATATTCACAAATTCATCGGAAACAAACATTTTCTAACAATTATCTGGATTTTTCCAGTTACCATCCACCTAAGGTCAAATATAATGTATTCAAAGGTCAAGTTATTCGGGCAGTGAGAATGGTTTCAAATGAGAATGATATGTATAATGAATTAACTTTAATAAAGGAATTTTTTAGCCAAAGGGGGTATCCATTAGACATGATGAACGAAGTGATTTCCTTTGTCATTAGGCAAAGGGGTATAAAATATTTACCGTTATTGGGATCAGGAATTATCCAAAATACTCCTATCATTAAAGAAGATGGAGTTAAACCCAGTTTTAAACGTGCTTGCATAATACCCTATTGTTTAGGGGCTGACAATATCAAAAGCATAATATGCAAATTTTGGTATATGATAAGTAATGATCAAATATTAGTGGATATTTTAGGTACTAAACCTAATTTTGTTTATCGGATGGGTTGCAATATTAAGAAGTTATTAACACAACAACATCAAGTTAAAAATATGTGTTGCAAATATTCTAGAAAAACTAATAGTAGGAAATGTGGATGTTGTAATTATTGCAAATTTATGTCAAGTGCAAGAAAGATTTATCTTAAAAATGGACATAATAGCATAGTTGTGAGTCAAGCTGGAAATTGTAATACGAAACAAGTTATATATATGGCTTTATGTGACTTGTGCCCTGCCTTCTATATAGGAAGAACTGAACGTCAGCTGAAAAAACGCATATATGAACATATGTATTGTATTAAAAATAGAGACTTAAATAATGCCCTATACAGACACATTAATGTTAAGGGAATACAGCATACGTTCAAATTCAGCATTTTGGAAGTCATCCCTAATGATCCTAGAGGAGGCAACATTAAAAGTTTAATAGCCTTTAAAGAAACCTGGTGGCAGATACATTTAGATGCCACTAATCCACCGGGTTTGAACGAGTGTATTTCTATAAAATCTTTACTCATTTAATTACTCATTTTTACACTCACATCTCAATTTTCACAAACTATTTATTTCCATGCACAATTCACTATTTTCACAAATTTGTCTATATATGCCTAGTTTTGCACATTTCTTCATACCTAAGTATATTTTTAGCCCTTGTTGAGTATTTTTAGCCCTTTTTCAGCCCTTGTTGAGCATTAGTATTTATGCCAAGGTTTACATGATCATTACTATTTTTCATTACATTAGGACTCATCTAATATTATTGAATACTATAAGTATAACATATATATATATTTTTTAATAATTATGCCCAAAAAATTTTTTAATATAAAAAATTTTTTAAAATAAAAAATTTTTTAATATAAAAAATTTTTTTAATATGTAATAATACTATCAGTATCATTTTTTATAATCACATATAGTATGTTAATTTGAGAATATCACTATGTATATTCAAATGGGATTGTATCAGCTTACTCATATTCAGACAAGTCCTTGTTGGGGGAAAATAATATTTTTCATCAAATATATTTCATTAAATATTTTTCATCATTATATTTTTCATCAAATATTTTTCATCAAACATTTTTCATCAAACATATTTTTCATCAAACATTTTTTATCAAACATTTTTTATCAATTTTTTATTAAACATTTTCTATCAAACATTTTATTAAACATACTCATACAACACTTTTTATGCAATATATATGTAATTTTATAATGTAATTTTTAACAGTAATCTTCTGTGCAATATTTTTGTGTAATCGTTTGTCTGTAATTATCATGTAATTTTTGAAAAAATTTTTCTTACAAGAAATACCCACATACAGTAATTCATCAATGTATTTATTTATTAATTCATTTAATCATTAATACATCGTTATCGTATTTAAATTATATGCATAATATTTATTTTATTTATATTTAACATTCATAATTTTATGCATTAACTTAATTACTTTACAGATAATGATATTTATTATATATCCACAGCATTATTGTTTTTGGCACAAATAATAATATTTTCATTAGACTTCAATTTGCGCTGGGAAATATTTTATGATTCTATTGTATGATTATATTTCATGATTTAACATTCAGTTTTCAGTTTATCTTGTTTTTATAAATATATTACAAGTATTTATCATTCATAATGTGTAGGATATTAACTATATATTTTTTATGGAAGCAAGACTTTATATACCTATTCATTTGGTGCAGAGCACTATTCACAAGAAGTGCCGCAAACTACAATTTTTATGTGCACTGTTTGATATGACAAATAGGTTTTCACAATATGTTATGGAAAAAAATGTCCAAAAGGCAGACTGCAAATTTTGGCTGAACACATTTAATTATTATTATTAATATATATCAGATGAATGTATTCTCGTATTGGCAGGTTATGCCTTATAGGAAGTGATGTAATACACTTTCAAAATGCTAGTAAGCAAATTTTTGGCGCCAAAAAAGTTTTAAATTGAGTCACTTTTGGCATATTCTGTTAGTTCTGATGAAGACCATGTATATGGTTGAAAGCGCTTAACTGAGTTTTTAGTTTTTTGCTATTCTGTCTTGCACTGTCCTGTTTGATGTTTTGGGGCTCCGTTTCAGTGCGCTGCATTTGAATGGATCCTGTTGTATATTCATGTTGTCGTTGATCGTATGCACTTGGTATTCGTGTAATAAACTGTGAGTTCCTTCATTTTCGTGTGGATTATTCAGCCCTTGTTCGCTCATTGGTGGGACCGGAGCATTGGTTACAGTTTTAGTTCTACAATAATATTTTACGATGAACCTATGAACCTATGAACCTATAAGGTACATTAAGCATATAAGTTGAATAAGCAGGGAGACAATATACACTCTTGTTTTAATCCTTTACCAGTCTAGAGCCAGTCAGTTGTTCCATATTGACTTCAATCGTTACTTCCTGTTTTGTATGTAAACTAAGAAGTCAAGCTATAGAAATTTCTTAAGGTGTTCTTAAATCTCTCTTCTCTCTTTAAACATTATCCAGTTACTCTTGTACATATTTGCCTGTTATTTTCCTCCTTGACTTTTAAAATTCAGAAAATTAACTTTGCAATCATATCTGCTCCCAGCAGTGGATACTACTCTGCAGTCATATCTGCTCCCAGCAGCGGATACTACTCTGCAGTCATATCTGCTCCCAGCAGCGGATACTACTCTGCAGTCATATCTGCTCCCAGCAGCGGATACTACTCTGCAGTCATAGCTGCTCCCAGCAGCGGATACTCTGTAATTATATCTGCTGCTTGGAGGAGTAATCATTTTACAGTGATATAAACAGGGATCAAAGAGAGGTACTGATTTTCTTTGAGTTGTTAAGTGGTGGGGAGCATGCACAGCAGTGTGCAATGAGTATAAAAATTATGGCTAGGAAAATCAAGAAAGTATCAAATGGATTAAGGACTTTCTTTACAGATAAATTCCAGCATTGTGTGATAGCCTGTGAGGTTTCCAAATTTCAGTCCGGTTGCTTGAAGATGTATCTTTATTTCCCAGCCACAGTATGACTGTTCATGTAGTAGGTGAAATTCATCCAGTATTTCTGCTGTCCAAGCAAAGGTTGATCCACAGCAGTATCACATCCAGAAACTTCAGAGAAAAGAAAAATATTAAAATGGATGAATCTTCTCGCTAACCTTGGCTTTTCTGTATCCCTAAGGCACTCCACTGAAGCCAAGGTACTATACAAAATCCATATTTCAGTGCTGTGCGTGTGAACCCAGATAATGAAATAACAATATTTTCAGCATATTCTAACAACACTTTTCCATCTTACACTGAGCAATAAAGTGTTTTGATGTGTAATATAAAGTATATGCAGTGATTTTACAGTAATGCTGTATCTTAATCTCTTGCTTATAGGTAACCAATGACATTTAAGAAAAACATGAAAAATATGCACACACTTGTAAAAATGCATTATCCTCAAATAGTAAAACTACACGGATAGATGCACAGTAAATATTGTGTAGTAAAATACTTATGTATATATGCAGTCATGTAAATTATAAACACACACACATATGTATGTGTGTGTATATATATATATATATATATATATATATATGAATATGTGTGTGTGTGTGTGTGTGTGTGTGTGTGTGTGTGTGTGTGTGTGTGTGTGTGTGTGCATGCATGTATTAAAGAAAATCTTTTATTCACCTGGTGATGTGAACATTAACAGTAGATGATTGTCACTGTTGCTGGGATCCCCACCCTATGTATAAAATGGTGCGATCCCCACCCTATGTATAAAATGGTGTGATCCCCACCCTATGTATTAAGTAATGGGATCCCCATCCTGTGTATAAAATGGTGTGATCCCCAACCTATGTATAAAATGGTGTGATCCCCACCCTATGTATTAAATGATGGGATCCCCATCCTGTGTATAAAATGGTGTGATCCCCACCCTATGTATAAAATGGTGTGATCCCCACCCTATGTATAAAATGATAGGATCCCCATCCTGTGTATAAAATGGTGTGATCCCCACCCTATGTATTAAATGATGGGATCCCCATCCTGTGTATAAAATGGTGTGATCCCCACCCTATGTATTAAATGATGGGATCCCCATCCTGTGTATAAAATGGTGTGATCCCCACCCTATGTATTAAATGATGGGATCCCCATCCTGTGTATAAAATGGTGCAATCCCCACCCTATGTATAAAATGGTGTGATCCCCACCCTATGTATAAAATGGTGTGATCCCCACCCTATGTATAAAATGGTGTGATCCCCACCCTATGTATAAAATGATGGGATCCCCACCCTATGTATTAAATGATGGGATCCCCATCCTGTTTATAAAATGGTGTGATCCCCAACCTATGTATAAAATGGTGCGATCCCCACCCTATGTATAAAATGGTGTGATTCCCACCCTATGTATAAAATGGTGCGATCCCCACCCTATGTATAAAATGGTGTGATCCCCACCCTATGTATAAAATGGGAAAAGGAGAGTGATGCCAGTGTTGATCAATGAAAGAATAATAACACTTGGAATGATGCTGTAAGTTCAAAAGGTGAAGAAGATTGTTGGACTCCAATCACGAATCATTATACACAAAAGCCATATGCAGCAGATTTTTTTTAAAGAGATACAAATTCATCTTAAGTCCCTTGATCCTAAAATGGAGAACTTTGAGCTAATGCTTTCTGGCAATGTGACCAACGTGCAGAGAATGAAGAATTGGAATGGCAGGCTCAGAAAAATTTGCTCCCACGTCTGAAGTTCTGAAATCAGATTTATTTCAAAATGATGCCAAGAACTGACCTTAGGCACAACAGTGTATGACCTGTATGTATTGCTGGAGGGTCTGTCAACATTAAGGGAGGGGGCTACCTGGAAACTGCATTTGGGCACTAAAAATGATAACAAATAGTTAATTTAAAGTTATGAAAGTTGAGATACAGTCCGAGATGGAACTTTTAATAAAATGATAGTTCCAAGACTTTGAATGAGGAGATAATTCACTTTATTGATGCCTTTATTGAAAATTGCCATTTCACTATGATAGCATCAAAACATTCTGTCACATACATCTGTAGGCAGACTATTTAGTTGATTTCATCTATAACCTGTGTATGTTAAATGTCTGATGTCCCTACAAATAAAGCATTAGTATACTTTTTTTAGCTGAAAGAAGGAGAAACAGTAAGCAAAGCAAATAAATTATTCCTCACCATGAAATTAATGTTCTCTTGAAAACTGAAATCAAAGCTTAGCATCTATTTTGGTTGCCAAGCTCATGTTTTATCTTTTAGTATCTGACAATGTATTGTATGACATTCAAAAACAATTCTGGGAATTTGTTAATGAAGTCACTGGGCCTAGTTCCCATACAACCCCATTATAAAGGATGCTATACAGTGTTTCCCAGTAACCCTCTCACCAAATGACCTTCTTGAAGATTTCTCTTAGCACCCTCTTCAGTGACCAGTGACGTTCCTTCAGCCAGATATACTCTCTTTTTTTATTCTGACCCTTCTATTTCAAAAGAGTAAAGAAAAAAAATGAGAAAATTATTGATGAAATTCTTATAGATGTCCTTCCAGTGCAGATTGTTTATGTTCTTGGTTCATCTCCCTGTACAAGGCACACTCACTTATCCCTCCTCATCAAATGAACAATCTTATATCAATTGTTTAGAAACAAGCAATAATTATATCCAACCCAAACCATGGAAAACAAACTCTACCCATTTCAGGTAAAATCCTCCAAACCTAATGGAGAAGAACAATAATTGCTTATTGACCCTAATGGATGCATCTTTTAAGCATGAAAAAGGCAACTTAACAGGTTCCGTATTTAGTGACCTGACCAAAGCTGTTCTTGATGGTTACCTACCCTCTACTGCTTAATGCCCTCATCACATTTGGTAAATGCAGTCAAGCATTCCTTTGGCTTATAAACTTCTAAACAATAGAAACTTTACAGTTCAAACCTGACCTATAACTTCTCCTACAGCCTCTCTCTCACCAAACAAGTTCTATAGGCTCCATTTTATGGCTATATTTTTCTCTCTCATCATAAACAGGTAATCTGCTGATCCATCAAACATGCCACTAGTACTGCATACTGAAGACATGGCCATGCACGGATCAACACACTCACACTCAATCGTCAAATCACAGCTAGAATAGGAATGCCAACAACTCTGTAACTAGCAGCAAAGTCATAAATCACTCATAAATACAAAAAGACAATGATTTTTGTAATATAACCAAAAAATATCCATCAGTCCCCAAGACTGGAAATTTTTATACAATAAGCAAGATCCCTTAGAAATTTCAGAACATTTCAGTTACCTTGGCATTTGATTAGACCAACAGTTAAACTTCCAGAACCATATACAGATAAGTAAATGCAAAAATAAATACACTTCTCTTCTGGGCAAATAAACTCTGCCATTCTGTATTAGCAGTTGGCAGAATGACAATAAGTAAGGCAGTCCTCTTTCTCCAACTTGTATAAGGACTGGCATTATCTCAATAGCCTCCAAGAGAATATGGTAGCCATTCAAATTATGCCCAACCACATCTGCTGAAACATCGATGTAGCCTCACACAGAAAGCACTACTGTGCATTGCATAAAAACCCAAATAGGTATTACTTCAGCACAGACCCAAACTGCTACAAGGCTCTGTCCTCTACAAACTGTTTAGCTCTAATATTGTCCATTGCCAGTATAATGACCCAGTGCACCATTGGCTACAATCTAAGTTCTTTTAGGTCCACCATGCCTTCTTTGAAGACACCCAGAACTAAGGTCCAAAACACTAACCAAAGTTTTCCATAACTGCCCCCAATATGGATATCCCTCCCAATACAGTTAAAACATTTTGAACCATTCGCGAAGATCAGATCTTAAGTAAAGAAATTCCCGGTACAAAATGTCTTCTGCGTGTTACAAGACAGAGTAACATAATTCAGTTTACACTAAAAGCTCCTAGTAAAGCACCCTTCTAGGTAGTCATCTACAAGCAGTTGGAATATGTAACAGATGACATGTCCTTCCTACCTGGGCAACATAGTGGTGCAGCAGTTAGTGTTGTTGCCTCACAGCAAGAGGTTTCCTGGTTCATTTCTTGGCTGGGGAGCCCTCTGTACAGAGTCTGCATGTCTACCCTGTGTTTGTGCAGGTTTATTCTGGGTGCTCTGGTTTCCTCACACATTCCAAAGACATGCAAAAGGTGGATTGGACACACTAAATTGGCCATAGGTGTGTGGTATGGAAGAACTACAGTGGCAGGGCTAGCCACCTGGCATTGTAAACATTGGCTGTAGATAATTGTCACTGAGGAAGTGACACTTTGACACAATTTGGGGGAAAAGGGGTTTGGGATGGATAGACATGTCCCTCTTAGTGTCATTCCTTCTCACGCTTTCACTCCACCCCTTTTAGATCCATTTTCTCCCACACCTCTTCTCCTCAACACTGCACTAATCTGCTTCTCATCAACTTCGTGCCAATCTGCTTTAGGCCTTACCTTTCTCCTTCCTGTTCCTAATCTACACTACAGTTAGTTGTATATAAGGTAAGTATTGTAACAAAGTAATTTTTTGCAATTGTAACAGACTCTTCCAGACTTTTGCATTAAATCTATGTGGGTATAATGTGCACCATCAAAGCTGTAGCAGAAAATCACTTGAAGTAGCTTTCTTATTGTTATGCAACTGATTATTCTGTTATTTTTTCCAATTTTGTTTTTTTTCACCAGGCTAATAATATAAATTGTACAATGAGATTAGTGCTTTATCTGGTTAACAAAATAAATAAATATAATTACGAACTGGCTGATTTGAGTATTATGTTTGCACATATACAGTGTTTCAGGTGCACAACATGTGGAAGGAATGCAAGGGTTACCAAAATTCCTCAGAGAATACCTTCCAAATTGAGGTGTCTGAACCTCTTATTAAGAGTTTCAGAGTACCTAACATCCATGCTGCAGCTTAGGTTTGCTTATCTGGAAGAAGTGAGCAGTTATTCCATTGTTTCAGTCTGAGTCACATGTTTACGTAAAGGTATACATAATGATAGCAATAATCAGGATGGGATTGATAACACTCGTGGAAAATGCACCCGGGTGTAATGTTGATAATGTGATGCTACAGGAAGGTTGAGCAGCTCCCACAAGTGTGTGCAGGTCAGAAACCAATAATAAAGAGGTCCAAATTATCAGTCTCCCGGTAGTTCTTTGCATGAAAACTCAGATATATATGTTAGAAATATGATTCACATAAAAAAATAGTCCTTATGCAAGCTGGCAAATATACCCACAAAGCACAGAACAGATTAAAAAAAAACAGCCATTCATCCACTTTTGCATAATGTTTTTACACGAGAAGAAGAACTGAAATGCAAACAAGGATTACACATCACAAGCTGCATCTAAGATTGGCAAACATCCATTAGAAACATAATATCCTTATTTAGAAGTGAGAACATTAGCAGATAAGTGTGCAAATAATAAGGAAATACTGAAATATTCCCAGGCCGCAGCCACTTTGCAAAGATAAATGTATTCAAACCGGATGGCAAAAACAAACCACAGTGTTATAATACAACCTGAAAGCCATGGGAACAGAGGAGACGCAACTCTTTAGGATAGTACATGGAATATATATACACTTTCTTTAAAGGGTTCTCTGTAGAGAGGGTGGCATCATTTATTTATTTATTTATTTATTGTTTATTGGAGTAGAGCACTGATCGGGAGTGACTAAATGCAATCTCAGCCCAGGTTGCAAATAGCAAAATAACAAAAATACTGTGGTACAACACAAAAAAGAAACAAATAAGAAAGTATGCAACTGTATGAGTTCTATACAGTTAAAAAGAAACATAAACACAATAACATGTATATTAAGTAGCATAAGTCATGTATACAATATCTGCTCATTGCAGATTATCATTCTGTAAAGAGACTGTATACATAGCTATACTGAGGTAATATAGAAAAACAGAGAGGAGTTTACTACCTTTTGTGCCCTCTCACTCTGGTCCTCATAAGAATCTCAAGCGTACATGTTTAGAGATGGAATCCTGTTTCAAGATTTGATGCTGTGCTTACTTCTAGGTCTTTCTAGCTACTCATACATTTAAATCCCCTTCTAGCAAGCATCATTGCAAATTTCACGTTTAATGTCTAAAAAGCATAGGCATCCTAAGTGTATTTGTGCAACTATATCACAAATTAGGACCACCAGAGATACATATTGCCAAGAGGCTAGATTCTGACTCCTACAGCATTTACCACTGACAGCGTTTCAGTCCCCTATCTCATCTTTATGTCTCAGATTTTCACAGAATGTCCAGATGTTTTGCCTCATATTTTTGGTCTGTTCCTCATAAATTTTTTTTTTTGGCAAATCATTGAGGATTGGCGTCAGAAAATAATACAAGACATTTGAGTTTCAGACATCATACCCATCAGAAAATCCATGCAAATGTAAAACCTGTTACTTTATCAACTTGCTAAGTTGATAAGTACAGTATTTTAAATTGTTCGTATTCAGGAGCCTTTGCCCCTCTCCATTATTTACATTTTTGCCCAGATTTCTTACACTAAGAGGTTGAGAGGTATGATTTTTGTTGATGAAAAAATGTTTGATGTTTTCATTAAGACTGCCACTTAACATAAATGGTAGCCCTAGCCCACAGCACAAGCTCTGGCCAGAGGACTTATCCAACAACTACAGGCAGGTGCATGAAATCATAAGGAAATAGAGAGAACAGGTGTAATTCCAGGCATCTTCTCGGTCATTTAAGAGAAAGCAAGTTGTCACACAGAAAAGAAGGCCTGCTGAGTGCCAGAGAACCTTGCTGTCTGGTTCTCCAGCACTTATTCCTCATTAACTCCCAGCAGTCCTGTCTACTTCATTTAAGTCATTCCTTTGGAAGGGCAGTTCTCTGGTTTTACCTCACCCTAACAAATAATCATTTGGGACCGATGGATTCTGTGCATCATTGTTAAACACAGTTGCTTATGTCTCCCCAAGTTTGCCTTCTGTGAAAAAAACAGGTACAGTGGCTGTTCCTTTCATATGAACAGAGCAGAAAGCTCTACAGTAGTTCTTCATGGTCTTCAAGAACAAGGACAGTGGTCCCATCCAGTTTCTTTTTTTTATTTAAGCACTTTCATCTTTTATGAAAGCTATGTGAAAATGCCAAGCTTTGGTTATCCTTCAAGTGACTACTCTGTAAATATTACTAATACCAACTGAAAAATCAGTATCTGGGAGATGTTACTGCATTTTGCTTTGGGGAGGCAGCATTTTAAGTACAGGGTGTTTCATCTTTTAACCTTTCTCCCATTCCTTGGTCTTTGTTGTCATGTTAGTTATGTCAGCAGAGACCCCCCAGTGCTGTAGCCTTCTTTTGCTCTACACTGAAAACTGTTTGATAATGACACCCACCCTGAAATCCAGACCCATCTTCTGCTGCTGCACCAGAAGATAATGGTCGTGACAGTGTTCATGATTCTGTAGCTAAAATCCGCATGACACCTTGCACTGGATGGTTTATAATCAGTAAAGTCAATGGTATTGTTCTGTATCTCTCTCAGAATATTTCCTTGTTTAATGTCCTTGTTTCACTTCTTTGAGTCAACTGTTGCCACCTGTCATTGACTGTAGGAATCAAATGTGATAGCCGTGGTGTGGCATCTGTTGAACTACAGCCTGTAAATGGATTTTCCTTTCTATTTTCTTCTCTGATGTGGTCATTCATTCTGTGTTCATCCATGGAAGGGTGGACAGCCCAGTTTTGGCCTGAAGCCAATGAATTGCTCTGCAGAAGAATCCAAACATTAGTGTTTTCATGTTGAGGATGATGTTTCTAACCCTTTAGGCCATGGATGAGCATCTGAAGCACAAGGCTATCTATGGGATGTTAACAAATAGGAATTAGTACATTACCTGACCAGGATGAGGGACTGGAGTTGGGCAGTCTCATCCCTAGTGAGTGTTTTGAGAAAGGCCGTCATCTGAGCCATATTCCTGGTGGAGTTCCATAGCCCAAGAAGAAATGAATACTCTGATGGACAACTTGAGGCACAGCACTAATCCCGTCTTGGAGCATTAGATTCAGTGAGACATATTACATACCACACAAATATAATGTGCTCCATGTTTCCCTTACAGTGATAGCTGCTCATTACATTGCATTGTTTTATTAGGCCAAGGGTAGCCTAGTGCTAGGTTGTTTAATTATAATTATATTTTATGTGCTTGTCTGGTTGGTGATTTTCAGTTCATGACACTCACAAGTATGGTCTGCTCTGTAATTGCCTTGTATTGATTGCCGCTCATTCCATTGATTTGTTGGTATGCTAGTGAAGCCTTGCAATAAGCTGTATAGATTACTGTTCAAATTAAGTTAGTCAAATGTGCCTATGCTCTAGTTTTGGTATTTAGCTTATAGCCAGCTGGAGATTATTAGCGACTAAATGACCAGAATCATTTCCTGCTTACTGTGTCTGCCAGTCACTCAACAATTTAATGAGTGCTGAGGATCTCTCATGTTAATACATTTAATAATGGCCTTTTTATTCTAGTAATAGTAAAGTTATTAATGTCCTTTATTGTACTGGTTATTTTTCTCTCTTGAAGGCCTTATTTCTGTTCAGATTGTGATGTCTGCCTACTGAATTACTGCTGCACTAAGCCATAATTAATGGCTGTTTTCTCAAGTCTGTCCTTTTATTGTCCTAAACTGCTGTATATTGCTTTCTCTCTTTTCTAGCCTATCCGACCTTTCTTTCTCTTGTTTTCTGATTGAAATGTCACACTCTAATGACTTTTATTCCTCTAACTACCTTAGCCCACCTACATAATATTTGGGTTCCTATTAGAAGACCGAAGATGCATTCTTTCGAATGCGTCTTGGTCGAACTTGAAAGGACGAAAAGGCAAAATGACGAAGCGGCATATAAGTGAATTCTTTCCCTGGGAAAGAAATTGCTTGGCCGCGTCCGTTACTTTGCAGTTTTTGTCACTGTAGTGCGATCTCAGAGTTGGTGTATTTAAGTAGAGGGGTGGGGGCACAACTCCCCACATCGGGGTGTGAGGAGAGAAGCCCCCCACCTTATGTTATGTTTTAAGTGTATTTTTTTTTTTTGGAACTGCAACTTTTTTCCCTTGGAAAAAAATTGCTGTTCTAAGCATTCGAGTTTGTAAGCTTTCTCTTACATGGGGTCAGTAAATCATCATTCGCTTTTCTAAGTGTTTGATGATTTAATATAGACCCTAATATTCTCTCTCTTTTCTTCTAGTTGCACCCATAGATTCATATTGCTAAGTCCAGAGCCACCCAGACGTATTTCTGCCTGAACTTTGCCCTGCATCAATTACAGCATTGTGAAGCCAGAACCTACCACCTCTCATATAGGGCAGTAAAACCATCTGTCCTGCAGTTGAACAGTCTGCAGTGTAGGTCACTCTCCTATATGTTAAGCACTGTTAAAAAATTATTTCCGTTATTTTGTATTGGATGGCAAGAGGTTAGCACACTACAGGATCCATTGCTCCCCCAATGCCTCATTGTTAAACCCCAACTCTTCTGGCACAGCCACTTATCTAACTCCTTCACTTTTAAGTAGTTTCTCTGCGCTCTCTTAGAGCTACAGGAACTTAAGCTTCACTGGGAAACTACTACCACTTGTTGAAAAGTCAGCTTCTCTCATTAGTGTATGAAATACCTCTTTGTGTGAAGCTACCCCCATTTCTTTTAGTATCTTTGCTATCTAATAGAAGCTGCTGGATTGCTGCTGACCCTAGAGTACTGGAACCCAGCAAACTGACCTGGAATAGCTGACAGAAACTGATTGGTTTTGTTTTTGCAGTCAGCTCAGTGTTGTGGCTCATTCCGCTCTGTTCGCCTTTCACTTTGCTTGGGCTCACTCCGCTCCCCTATCCTACCCCCATTCCCACACACACCCACTTTCATTTGATTTATACCTAGCCTGACCACACCCCATCCACACTCCATCCAATCCTCACCCCTCCCAGAACCCTAGCACTACCTATCTACCAACTCCTTCCATCTCTTTTTCCAATTACCCTCCATCCTACAACCCTCCCAACTACCATGCACTACTTATACAACCTTTTCACCAGTACCTTGCTTTTCCACTTTCTATACCTCACCTACAATTCTATCTCCCCACTCACTCCATGTCACACACTTGCAATCACCTACACTCCCACACTCAACCCACCACTCTCATTGCCACTCTTATAGTAACATCAGCCCACAACTCTTCAACCACTCACCCTCTCTCCTCTCACCTCTCAAACACTTACACACCCACTATTCTACACCCCAACACCTATATGCCTTCAACTAACAAACAAACTTAAACTTCATCTTCTTCATTCCATTACCCAAATTAAACTCCAAGCTGACATCCATCCCAACCCAGGCTCCAACAACAGCTATGCACAACACACAATATCCTCCACATGCCCCACTCCCACCACCTCAACTCAATGTATTTCTCACTCACATCCCTACCCCCCTTCTAAAAACCTCTAACTCAGACCTACTCCTGTTAAACCTCTACCTCCGTAGCATCATAAAGAAGACCAGTGAGTTCCATGCTACCCCATCCGCCTACTCACCAGATATAGCTGTGATAACAGCAACCTCGCTAAAGCCCCACATTAAGGACAGTGAAATTCTAACAATAGGCTATAGCATCATAAGAACAGAGAGAATCAACAAACGTATTGGTGGCGTTGCAGTTATGTTTAAAAATACCCTCAAAGTTGCCCAATTAAATTGTACTCCTCCCAATCTACCCAACTCTGAAATATTAACTACCTGTCTTGAAATCAACCCCAATAAAGCAATATTATACCATGACCCCCCATTAATATTCCAAAACGTGCATGCTGATTAGTCAGCGTGCACATTGTAAATCGACTTATGCTAATGGAAAAAGGTCCGGTCTCCCGGACCTTTTTCCATTAGTATAAGTCTTTTTTAAAACACTGTCTCGCTATGTTAAAGGAGTTTAACATAGCGAGACAGGTTTAAAAAAAGCAACGGAGATCTCCCGTTGCTTATTTTAAAGCTGTCTCGCTATGTTAAACCCATTTAACATAGAAAAACAGTTTGTAAAAAGCAACGGAGATCTTGCTTTCTCCGTTGCTTTTTTCAAAACTCTCGCTATGTTAAATGGGTTTAACATAGCAAGACAACTTTAAAATAAGCAACGGAGATTCTCTGTTGCTTTTTTTAAAGCTGTCTCGCTATGTTAAACCCATTTAAAATAGCGAAACAGTAAAAAGCAATGGAGATCTTGCTTTCTCCGTTGCTTTTGCCCACAGCTCTGATGTACTGCATAGGCATACACATGTGCAATACATCAGAACTGCCGCAGAATACCAGACAGTCTGCTGCGGAAGGGCAGCAAGGAGGCATTATATAATGCCATTATTTAAGAAAAGTAATTATTTTTTTCTTAAATAATGTCATTGTATAATAGCAATAACCCACTTCTGGGTGTGGGTAATGCTGGATTTACCCACGGTTGGCTTTGTTTGGCCACTCGGGCTTTGCCCTCGTGACCAAACCATGCCAACTGTGGGTAAATCCAGCATTACCCACACCCAGGCGTGGGTTATTGCTATAATAATCACCACCTACCTTCCTCCCGGCAACAACCTCCCCATTATAGAACACCTACTTTCCTGGGCAGCCACAATAACCCATACAATTTTATTAATCTCTTCAAGTTCACCCAAACAATAAACTGCCTGACTCGTATTGACAAACGCTCTAACAAGCAGTCAACATTAGACTGGATCCTAACTAACAAACCTAGCCTTGGCTTCTCAGTTGGGTGTCTAATTGACTCCCTCAGTGACTACTATCCAACCTTTCTTTACAGGAAACACGCAAAGCAGCATCCACTACAAATACATCACATCCATGAAAAACTTCTCCCTCACTACTTTCAACCTTCTGCTACAACAATGTAACTGGTCCCCACTTAGGCACCTATAATTAGACAATGCTGTTCAGTACTTCAGTGAAACCTTCCTTACAATCCTTAATAATTTAGCCCCTACCAGAAAAGTTCATACTAGGGCCAAGCCCCTACATTGGCTATTCAAAGACACCAAACTACTAATGAGACGTAGAGACAAACCTTGGTCAGATTATCATATTTCCAAAGACAAAGCTGACTTCTTTAGCTAACAACAACTAAGAAACTTAACAAAAAAAAGAAATAAGAAGAGACAAACAAGTATACTTTCTATCCAATCAGCAAAACAAAACAAAACAAAACAACCCACAAAAATTCCGGATTTCCATCAACCAACTCCTAAAACCAGGACGTACCTCTAACCCCCCCCCAACTGCTACCTCAAATGACCCAGTCCCTATCTCTGCTCAATTTAACACCCATTTCATCAACACCGTCACCTCCCTTCTAGACAACCAACCAACCCAGTCACTTACTGTCTCCCCCCAGCCACTGACAATCATAGCCCCTTCTCCTACAAACTAAGTACATAAAAACTCTCCTGTCCAAACTCAAACCCCAACTCTGGAAAAAGGCTTTCATTATACCCCTGCACAAAGGAGGCATTAATAACACTATTACAAACTTCCGTCCCATCGCCAACCTCTCCCATCTCTAAACTCCTAGAAAAATGTATCCATCTTCAATTCCTTCCCTACCTCATAGATAATAACTTATTAACTCTCACCCAACACAGATTCAGACCCAGTCACAGCACGATGACTGCCCTCCTGTCCTTCCTGGAAACTGTGAATAAAGCCAGGGATTCTGGCTTTACTGTATCTACCCTCCTACTTGACCTCTCTAAGGCCTTCGATAACATCTATCACACCCTTCTCCTTACTAAACTTTCTAAACTAAACCTATCCCTTTCCTCTCTCAATTGGTTCACCAGCTACCTCTTTAACAGGCAACAAGCAGTCAAGTGGAAAAAGGCCATCTCCTCTTTCCTTAACACCTCCACTGGTGTCCCCCAGGGTTCCATATTGGGTCCCCTCCTCTTAAATATATTCATAAATGATTTCTTCCACTCAATCCCTTATGCTAACCTTATTCAATACGCAGACAATTCAGCTATAATCTGTGCTGCCCCATCCATCCCCACTCTCTTAAAGCTTACTCAAGATGCCTTCTCTACCACAGAACAGTGGATGAAAGAGAATCACCTAGCACTCAATGCATCAAAAACCAAACTCATGGTATTTACATTCTCTAAAACCACCACCATTGATAGAAACCTATTCTCCATCACTAGCCAGAACAACACACCTCTTGAAGTGGTTGAACTGGTATCTGAAACCAAACTATTAGGGGTCTACATCATTGACCAGCTTAAATTCAATTCCCATCTACAACTAAACATAAAAAAAACACCAAACACTTGGCATGCTCTACCGACATATTCGATACCTCACTACATCTACTAAGCTCACTCTCTCTACTACATTCCTCATCCCTTCCCTCCTTTATGGTGCCCCTCTCCTAACAAACCTACAATTATCTCTCAAGACAAAACTGTCCTCTTGTTATAATAAAATTGCCAAATTCGCCACTAGCCACTACAATTATCTCTCAAGACAAAACTGTCCTCTTGTTATAATAAAATTGCCAAATTTGCCACTAGCCACAAATCATCAACCCACCATTGTGCATCTCTCCACAAACTAAACTGGCTAGAACTACCCAACTATCTCAACTGTGCTCAACTTACTTATGCACACAAACTCATTTTTCACCCCTCCCTCTGTCCCCCCCTTTCCTCTACCTTAAATGCACCACCCAGAAAGGCTTCTAAGATCTAACAACCAAAACCTAATAGAATTGTACAAACCTCTTCATCCCCAGGACAAAACCTCCTGTCCTTTGCCCTGGCAAGCCTATGAAACTACCTCCCTCCATCCGTACCACCACAAACCTCTCTTCCTTTAAAAAATCACTTCACTCACATCTAACATACAAGTGGGAATGTTCCTGCTCCCACCCCACATAGCCTATTCTCCTCTTCCTACAGGCAACTATCTCATTTATTCTAGACTCTAATTTCATATTTGCATCCAGCAAATACTAAGCCAATTGTAAATAGCTTCTTATAATTCTCTAACTGTACTATTCCATTTCAAGAAACTGTATATTAACAAATGCAATGTTTGTTTTTTGTACTTAATGTAACCTAAAATTTAATTGTAACTGCTGTAATCTTTGTTTTGTCTTGGAGCTTTTCTCCTCAGGACTCCATTGAAAATGGGTTCTTATTGGCCCAATGGACTATCCTGGTTAACCAACTGCAAATATATAAATAAAATAAATAAAAAACGTACTGCACAGCTGCAGACAAACTCCCTAATGAATTTTTAAAATTTGCAGCCCCTTCAATTGCATACCCCATCTGAATGCTGATCAACCACTCTATCAAAGAACATTATGTCCCACTCTTATGGAAAATATCTCATATTATACCTCTCCACAAAGGTGGCCCCTCCAAAGAACTAACCAACTATTGTCCCATAGCCATACTTTCCCCCCTCAGAAAACTTTTAAAAAAATGCATCCACAACCAACTCATGTCCTACTTCCTTAAAAATAACCTCCTTTCCAACTCTCAGCATGGTTTCAGATCAAAGCACAGTAACAGCACTGCCCTCTTAACCTTCACTAACACCATCCACCGTCTCATGAATGAAGGCCAGCATGTCTCTTCCATATTTCTCTAAATGTCTAAAGCCTTTGACACTGTATCCCACCAGCTTCTACTAAATAAACTATCTTCCTATGGCCTTAGTATACCCTTACTAACTTGATTCCACAGCTATCTTTCTAACCGTCAACAAGCTACAAAGTGGGAAAACTCTCTTCCCCCCTACTCCCCAACTCAGTGGGTGTACCCCAAGGTTCTATTCTTGGTCCACTTCTCTTCATCATATTCATGAACAACCTCAGTACAGCAACCCAACATGCCTCCATAGTACAGTATGCAGATGATGCTACCATTATCTGCTCTGCCTTCTCACCACAAGAGCTCCAACTAAAAATGCAATCTTCTTTTTCAGGACATTGAAGCCAACCTCTCCCAACACCAACTCATTTTAAATCCCAACAAAACCAAAATCATACTTTTTAGTACCAAAAAACCCAAGACTTCCCAGTTCTCACTATCAATCACCTCTGCAAATGGTACCAAAATTGCCCCCACTAACCACACAAAACTTTTAGGTGTCACCATAGATGACAACCTATATTTGACATACATTTTGCCCAAACCATCAAAAAAGTCCACATCAAACTAGGTACCCTATACAGAGCCAAATCATTCCCAATGCCATGCTTGAACACACCTTCTATCTACCCTTTTCTATGGCTCTCAAATTTATAAACCCTTGAAAATCTGACTCAACAATCTAGAATTATGTTACCATAAAATTGCTAAATTTGCCATTAATCACCCAGCCAGATCCCACCAATGCTCAGCTTTTTCAACATTAAACTGGCTAGAGCTCTCCATCCTTCTATCTCTCAATCAACTATCCTTAGCCCACAAAATAATCTAACACCCTAACAACTACCCTGCTATCTTCTCTTTAGGTCAATCTAATACTAATAGCAGATCTCTCAGATCTTCCAACAAACTCCTACTAAAAGTATCCATCTCCCACACCCAGCATGGCAACTCCCTCTATTCACACAGAATTGCCAAACTCTGGAACACCCTTCCAGACACAATAACAAAAAATACAGTACATAATGAGTTCAAATCACTCCTAAATCACCAGTCACTGGCTGTGCTCCTGCCTCTCCCCAGCTAAATCTACTTCCCCACCCTTAGTTACCTTCCTCACCTGACCATCTAACATCCCTTTTGCAAACTTTAACTTATATTCTATCTACTCTTTTACTCTTGTACAGTCCTACTGATTGTATTATAGTTACTGCTACTAGATTGTCTCTGCAACTTTAATTATATAGTTCTACTGATTATATTTTATTTACTACTACTTCTTTGTACTATACTACTGTGGAAATTTTCCCCTGGGTTTCCACTAGTTAAAAGGACCTTGATTTTTACTGTTTCTAGATGCTGTAAAATAATTCTATTGTACTAATGTTACTATGTTTCTGTATTGTCATGTATTACTGTGGAGTTTTCTCCCCAGGTCTCCACTGAAAATGGGCCTGTGGCCCAGTCGGACTTACCCGGTCAACAAATGTAGTAAATAAATAAATAAAATAAATATGTTCTGGCATCTTTCTAGATGTTGGTAGCTCTGGAAGTTGAACTGCTTGCCACTTGTAAGCAGATAGTCGTACCCAAATTGTGTTGCTTTCAACAGCATATACGGGGTGTACCCTAGATACTCTTGTCATTTAATAAAAACAGTTTTACTCATTTTTTCTTTATAAACAACAAGTAGCCCATATTAGATCATTCATTGTATAGTATGATAAGAAAAAAAGACAGAATAAATATGCAAAAAACAAAAACAATAAAAAAATAATATTCAGCTATTACTTGTGAAGCTAAAATTACTGTGGCTCCATCTAGAACACTATGGAGGTTAACTAGATTTATATATGTGTGTGTGTGTGTTTGTGTGTGTGTGTGTGTGTGTGTGTGTGTGTGTGTGTGTGTGTGTGTGTGTGTGTATTTCATTTCTAAAAAGACATTTTCTCACCATCAATATCTCTCATCATACATCCTCTAAGACATGTGACTCTTAGTGAGTTTTCTAATTAAGCCGGGTATCAGATTTCTTATTGCTTGCAACATAGAATCTCCAATAATTAATACCGCCTTTCCATTTAGGTTTTGATGTACCAAATTATTATCACCCTCCAAAATAACGCCTTTATTTGTTACGAAAGCCAACCCTCCCAAAGCTCTTCTCCTTTTCTTTTTACTGTCTCATATTTTGTTTTCCTATCTCTTTTAACTCCCATCCCTTTTTGTATTCCTTCTGTACTTCAGTCTCTACTACATTTTTCATAAATGTCCTTATTTTTATCAAAATCCTGCCTTATAACTACACTCACTTGTTCCATACCAATAATTATCACAATTATTGTATGGAACAGTAGAATAGAATAATTATCACAATTTCCCACATCTGAAGTTTCAGGTGAGGATGTTTGCATCTCATTATTTTTTGTGCTTTAATTAGCGGAAACATATGTCTACTTGCTATTTCAAGATCAACCTGTATCTTTCTTTCTAATTATAATTCACCATGCCCCTTAACATTTTGTTTGTTTCTCCTTGGCACTTTAAACAAATATACATTTCAATTTCCCTACCTTCTAGTACATTACTTAGTGTACTATCAGCGATACCCAGGTTGGTTAAGCTATCATTCATCCCAAGTAAAGTTGTTTGCAGCTCTTCATTTTTTAAGACAATTAACTACTGGAAGCATGCGATTAAAGTCAACCTGTGTCTCTTTTTCCAGTGAACTTTTATCAGTCCTTAAAATACACATTCTCTCTATGTCTAAACAGTTAAAACAATTATACATTTTTAGTTTTCTATCCTTCTAAAACATTGCTTAACATCTTATAAGGCTTACATTTTATTAAGTTTCCTCTTTCAAGTAAGTCTATTAAACAAAAATTATCCATTTCTTTCATTACTTTAATACGCAAGCACACACCTAAGACTCCTAATACATTTAACACACAAAGACATGAAAATGCATCTTTGTGTCTTCGCATCAAAGTGAGTCCACCTGCTCACCCGTGTCCACTCTTACTCCTTCCCTTAAATACCAGGAAGGGGATGCGTATTTCTATGTAGTTAAACCTTCCCTTTTCTTTCACATAAGCCCTTCCACAAAAAGAAAGCACAAATAAAAATCCTAAAAATACACCCAACCCTTAAAAGAACTCAAGCTGTAACCCAGTAGTTAATCAGTACACTTCCTGACTCACAATTCAAAAGAAAAACTCAGAATGCTCACTCCTATGTAAATGATGACCATCCTAGACAATCTGTATCACCTAGTCTCACACACTCTATAATTCGCATTAGGTATCAAGGTGAGTGAGTGGTTAAGAGCCTCATACTACTACAGTCTGAGGTTTGTTTCTGACCAATGTCAGTAATGTGTGGACCTTGCATATTTACAATATGTCTGCATGGGTTTCATCTTTGTCTTCACCCACCTATCAAAAACTATCCAGTTGATTGGCTCCTTTAAATAGTCCCTGTATATTAAATGTACTTACAGTTGTGACCTGGTTATGGCTGAAAAGGGTCCATCATGACCATTTCCTATACCAGGATAACAAATGAGAAAATTAAAAAGAAGAAAAAAGTAAACTATCAATATGTTTGCTGCATGCCAAATATTGTCCACATTATCAATTAGTTAATACTCTTTTATAACAAAATAAGTAAGAACTCTTTAACTATATACAATAAGTGCAGCATATACTAATCTGTCTAAGGCTGAGACCAGCGTGTCTAGCATAAATAAGCCTTCACTATATAATTTCCATTACATAGCTTGTAGTAGTGCACTTTAAAATGGACAGCTCACAAGTCCAGGTATAGTCTATGATGAGCTCTTATTTTCCCCAGTCTATCCTTACTCCAGTGTAACCACCTGTTCATCTAGGTAAGTAGTCCTATGGATTATTTGTAAGAAATTATTATACTTACATTAACTGTTAAATATACAAGAAACAGCATTCTAAGAATTGCATAAGTGTTACCTTGGTCTTTAGAGGCCACATTTCCTTTGGGGAATATCTGATTACTTTTCTGCTTGAGACACTGAACAGCTATTTTCTAGTGGAACTGTAGTACGATTGTTTTAGGTGCATATCATAATGGTAAACAGCTGACTTCCTTTCCGCCCTTTTGATGGCACCATCATATGGTTATAGGCCAACAGTGTTGAATCCTAAGCAGCTATTACTTCTCTTAGCAGTGAGTAACAGAGTGCAAAATGCACATAGCTGGTATGTGAACTAGATGACAGTAAATAGAGTTATGTAACAAACAACCCCGAAGGGAACTATAGACTTTGGAAGCCCATCTGTATGTAACAGGAACATCATCAGCCACCACTAAGAAGCTTTGTTCTTCAGAATAATGCAAGAAGTTGTACTTTGGAGCAAAGCAATTCATTAAAAGGAGGATACAACTTCCTGTACTTCTAAAGTGTTCCAAAGGAATGACAAAAGCCAAGAAAGACTCCTGTATACTTCTTGCAAAACAACTTACACTCCATGTTTTCTCATAACTAGGATCACCTCAAAAAAGTGTACATCCCTTCAACATCCACACTCTAGATATTCTCAGAGTTATGTAGAACACAGTGGCAAACAGGATATGAACAACAAAACTAAAATAGAAAGGAAAATATGGAAAAGTGGGGGGCTAAGGGAATGTGTTAACACTGAAAAGACAGGAAGTCATCAGTCTTTTTAATGGTAACCACTTCAAGCAGCTGCTCTTTGTTTATCTTACTTACATGGCAGTATTGCTAGCTATGACACCGTGAGGGAGGACATCCTCTGCAGAAATACTCTTAACTACTTCAGCAACAAAACACCATCTAGCATAGAAATGCAACCAACCATGTAATGTTTGGTACAGGTGTGGACAGAAGGCCAAAGTCACAATTTCACAGATAGCTGAGGTACAACATACCTTTTATGAAGATTGCCATGGCTGTGGTTGAATCACCCCCAACATTCCAGGAATTTTCTTGGCGGACTAATAGCAAAATATGAAGTTAAAATCCAGTTGACACCTTACTGCTAAGTTGTGGGTGTTCATTGGTTCATAGGTTGGTACTAGGCTATTGGCCCTAAGGCCTATAAAAGCCTAGCCATAACAATTCCCTGGATATTTCTTCCCACAATATTTACTTCTCTTGACCCCTGTCTAGCAGGGTGACTGACATGATCCCCGGGGTGAATTTCCTATCTCCCATCCAATCATTAAGGTTCTTTTTGAAGAGGGCCAAGGAGGCACTCTGCTTGACATGTATGGGCAGTCTATTCCAGAGTATGGGGAGTCTCTGGGTCAGGAACCTATCCCTCCAGCATGTTTTGTTCATTGTGATGACAAGGTTTAGATCCCTGGAGCATGTGGCTCTGATGGATTGGGATTTCTTCAAGTGTAGCATGCCAAACAAACAGCTCTGGGTTTGACATGGCCTTGTATGTTAAGCAGTGATTGCCTATGAGTAGACGATATGCCACAGAGTATAGCTGGAGTTTTTTTAGATGGTCAGCATATGGCATCTGCTTTAGGCCTGTGATTCTTTTAGTGAGGTATTTCTGTGGCCTTTCCAGCTGTTGCAGATGTCTTGTGAGGTACATACCGAACGGGGCATTATACTCTATAATGGGTCTAATGAGAGATGAGTACAGTGGGACAATGACCTCCTTTTATCTGGATGAAAAGCCCTTAGTGATGAGGTGTGCTACACAGAAGGATTTCCTGACTGTTGTGGCGATGTGGTTATCGAAAGTGAGACCACTGTCCACCTGTGTCCCTAAGTCTCTCATCACACTTTCGATGTTTAGTGTACTGCCACCTATGTGGTAATTCATGAATATATGTTTTTTTTCCAAAGGGGATAACTATACATTTCTTGGCATATTGAGCTCATGGCTCTGGCACCAGGCATCTGTTTCTGTAAGGCCCTTTTGTAGAATATCCATATAATTTGGGGATTCAATAATGGCTCCCAGTTTGCAGTCATCTGCGAACTTTGTTAGCCAGAGTCCCTTAATGTTGGCCTGTACTTCAGAGAAGTAGATGCCAAACAAGAGTGGTCCCAGGACTGAACCCTAAGGTACCCCACTTGTCACTTGTCTGGAGTTGGATTTGGAGTCGGCTACTTTTACAGTCTGGGTTCTGTCAGTAAGCCAGTTGGCAACCCATCGAGTGATGTAGGGATTTATGCTCAGCATAGTAAGTTTATCTATGATTCCAGAGTGGGGGATGATATTGAAGGCCTTGGTGAGGTCCAGATAGGCTGTGTGGACTGCCTTACCCTCGTCCACAGCTCTGGAGACTGATTCGAAGAAGTCAGTCAGATTCAGGAGACAAGATAGGCCCTTCACAAACCCAAACTAGGTGGGGGTCCAGTGTTTGAAGGTTGCCAGTGTCTTTGTTTATAAGTTCCATGATGATGCGTTCCATGTCCTTGCAGATCAGGCATGACAGACTGATGGGATGTTAGTTGCTGGGATCCAAGGTGGATCCCCCCTTGTGGAGTGCGATAACTGTAGCTGTGCACCACTCAGTGGGCACAAAGCCTGAGGTGAGGCTATGATTAAACATGACACTTAGGTGAGGTGCCAGTTCATTTTGTAGTTCATGTAGTGCACAGCCTGGGATGTCATCTGGTCCCATGGTTGCTGTATTCTTAGCTTTGGAGAGTGCGGTTTCTACCTGTGTGGCCATAATTACCCGAATTTGGCAGTCTTTTGGTATTGAGATGGGCCCTTTAGGGGGTGAGAGGGGGGTGAAGTTGGCACTAAATCGATCTGCCAGGATATTGGCAATATCCTTGGGATCAGTATATTTAATGCCATTCTGTTGTAGCTCAGAGCAGATCTGAGCATTGCCATTTAGATTCTTGACATAACTATAGAGTGCCTTGTGGTTGTCTTTGGAATCTTTGGCAATTTTATTTTTGTAACTAGCTTTTGAAGATTTTATGAGGGATCTCAGCTTCTTACTGAGGCTGGTGAGGGAGTTTTTTGAATCCTGGAATTTTCCTCTTTTCTGCAACAGTTTCTTCCTTCTGTTGTATAGTTTGTTTATAGCAGGGGACCAACAGATTGGCTTCCTTTTTTTGGAGAAGAGCATCTTGGTTCTATTTGGGATGGCATGATTCATGCACGAGTGGATGTGCTCGTACAGTGCCTTAGTGTAGGATTCTGCAGTTGAACTTTCAGATCCCTTCTGCATGGGTGTCATGAAGTTTGTCACTTTTGACTTCAGTAGCATGAAGTTGGCTTTGGAAAAGTTTTTTAATGAGGTTTCCTTACTGGGAGTTGGGGGTGGGATGTGGATGTCAAGGGTGATTTGCTTATGGTCAGACCTGACCAATGAGGGGGTGACCACTGGTGTAGAGCATCTATCTCCCATGTTGGTAATGACCAGGTCTAGGATATTGGGGCCCCTGGTGGGACAATGGATTAGTTGATCCAGGGCATTGGAATTTATGAATTCCAAGAACCGTTGGGAAAAGGAGTTGGTACCCGAGTAGTTTTCCCAGTTAATGGCAGGGTAGTTGAAATCACCCAGTATTAGGGTGTTTGGTTGTATCTTAATATTTTCCAGTATGTTTAGAAAGGTGTAGTGAGAATCTTGGGGCATGGTGGGGGATCTGTAGCAAGCTACAATTTGGATTGCAGTCTTATCTAGTGTTAGTTGCACCTAGAGAATTTCAGATGCATTGTGTTGGGCAACTAGCCTGGAGGTGTGAATATCCTTGGTGAATATGGACACTCCTCCACCTTTAGTGTTTCGGTCTTGGTTTTGTGGCCGAAAAGTGTGGTAAGAGCTGTAGCCTGGTATTGCAGGGGTGCTCTCTGGAGCCATGGACCAGGTCTCAGTTATTGCACAAATTTTTATGTTCTCCATTTTTAGGAGTGCCTCGAGAGAGTGCATTTTGAAGTTTAGACTTCTAGCATTGAGGAGCATTACCTTCAGATTTTGCATGCTTGTATCTGTTATGGTGGTGGTTTTATCCTTTGAACTTTGCCTAAAAAAGGCACTATAGGGGTGGCAAGAGCTTTAGCCAGTAACCTGAATCCCAGGGTTGACAGGTGCAGACCATCTCTGGCAAAGCATCGTGGTTTGTCGATCATGTCTTCCAAGGCAGACAGATACTGGATCCCCTTTGAATGACACCAGAAGCTTAGCCAATTGTTGAAGTCAATCATTTTGTCCTTATACTGTGGTATCATTCTGGGCGAAGGCAGGATGCTACTCAGGGCTAGGGTCATACCTGCCTGGGCCACATGATCCAAGAGCTCTTCCATGTCTCTTTTCATGTAGTCCAGGGAGGTACATCTCAAGTCATTCACTCCAGCATGGACAATAACAGAGTCGTATGTGTACTTGTTGTGGAGTGATTTGAGTGCATGCATTATGTGGCGGATCCTGGCACCCGACAGGCAGCTGACTGAAATTTTCTCCTCGTTCAGCCTGGTGAGTGGGACATCAGTGTGCCTGACTATAGAGTCAGCTATGACTAAAGTGTTGGGTACACTGTCTTGCCTTAGAGGCTGTTGTTGGGCGTCACACTGGTGTTGTGAGCTATGTGTCACTTTGGTTGTGACTGTGTTTTTTTGCATTTCGGCTTCGGAGGTCCTTGTTGCTTGGGCAGGTTAACATTAAAGGCCTGTGCATATGTGGGTCTAGTGTTGCTATGTGTGGGTGTTGATGGTGTGGGTTTTGAAGGGCTATGAGTTGCTTGAGATGTAGTGCGGGTGTTAACCTTCTCCTCTTGACTGTCTAGCACAATCTTGGCCAGAGAGAGCTTTGCTTCCAGTTTGGCTATGTAAGTGCATCTCTCGGAAGTTGTAGTGTTGGGTGGTAGGAGGAGAGGATTGTCTATGTACATGAGGCAGTTGCCGCATTGCCCCAGTATGCCCAGATTCACCAGGTGGAAAGGAGAAATCACCAGAAGCTGACCCTTGGACATGCCTGTTTAGATGCTTTTATTTGTAAAGTATAAGAGCTGTTTTCCCTTACCTTTGCAAGGTACTTTGCAATTATAGGCTGTTTAGTGCCTACAATTAATTTCTCCTTATTGACAAGGAGAGTTGAGTGCTTGTATTAGTTTCAGGCTTCCTAGTGCTTTCCAGCAGGTTCTAGAGCAAGTGCTAGTCACAGGGGTTCAGATTTTAGTGCTACTACTGAGAAACCAGCTAGTTCCAAGGGAAAATTTGAAGTGCAGAGTTTCTGGCACCTGGAATATTTTAACTTTAGCCTTGTAGTGCTGCACAATGTGAAAAATGTGCAAACACATGCATTTTTAAGCCAGAAAGTTGAAAGGGATAGAAGTCAGCCCAAAAAAGCTAATAAAATTACAATTTCAGAGCTGGAAACCACTCCTCTAGCGTTAGATAGGCAGTACAATGCTCACCACTCCCACTGGTAAGCAGTAGGACTTCCCTCTACCACAGCAAGCTCTGGATAGCTCTGAATACAGAAAATAAAGTCCTGAAACCAGCAAAGTCTGGGATATATACTGGCTAAGAAAGGCGGGAAACGAGCAAACAAGATAGTATTTTTTGTTAAAACAGGCTAAACAATGCAATAATACAGTAAAAAAAAAGAAAAGGCTAACACACTTGAGTGTGTAGTCCTAAACAGTAAATGCAATTAAAACTCTACAAAATTAGCAATTTAAAACTTTTAAATGAAGCAAGGCAAGTGCACAACTGAAAAATGATTTAAGAGGCAGTAATACAGCAGAATAAGTAGCTAGTCTACATATACAGCGAAGTCTATATATACAGAAAAGCAGCTAAAACACACAAACAATTCAGATGCAGTGCAACCTAGAGCACTTGAGTTGTAGCAATATTAAGGCAATTACAGTTATAATAAATGCTCTAAAATATATTCTATATTTCCAAAATGTTTGAGAAGCACAGTTAGAACACAAGAAGATTCAGGCAATTTTTTTTGAAAGGGAAAAAGGAGAAACAGAAGGCCTTCTCAGATGTTCTCTCTGTATTAGGTAGAATGAGCTAATGACACTAAACTGGGAGGAGTGTCCCAGATCAAATTTACAATAGGGGCGGGCAACTGCAAAACCACCAAGTATAACAACAAGACATGAACAGGGTGGGAGAGTGGGCACCAATACTAAAGCTATTAGCCTACACTCTTTAGACAGTAAACACTACAGAAAGCCACAAAATGAAAGTTTTTAAACAGATAAAGGAGCAAAGAGACTCTACAGAATGCTTTTGACTGCAAATAAATTATTTACCCATGCAGATTAGTTAATAGCAATGAAATACACTAAAAACTATGCAGCAGACAATAAAATGTACTATATATAAATTGCTAGAAACAATACTCAGTATAAATAATCCAAAAAACAGGATACTTATATATCTCAGATCAGAGTTGTAGTCAACGCCCCTCCTCCACTCTGCTCAGTGTGTATAAACAGAAATCCTCTCAAGGTTAGGGCTTAAATACCAGAAGATATAACCTTAGACAACTTTTTTTTTTAAAAAAAGAACAAAAGAACCAGCCCCCACTAGCCAGCAGCCAATTAACACAATCTAGCCAAGGTAAAGAAAGGCTTCTGCTAATTCAAGATGGCCTGTTCATGTGCTTTGAACAATCACTGTAGAGATAAACAGGCCCAGAGCCAGCAAATCTGAACTAGGACAATACTAAAGCTATTAGCCTACACTCTTTAGACAGTAAACATTACAGAAAGCTACAAAATGAAAGTTGTTAAACAGATAAAGGAGCAAAGAGACTCTACAAAATAATTTTGACTGCAAATAAATCAGTTACCCATGCAGATTATTTAATAACAATAAAATACACTAAAAACTATGCAGCAGGCAATAAAAAGTATTATATATAAATTGCTAGAAACAATAATCAGTATAAATAATCCAAAAATAACAGGATACTTATATATCTCAGATCAGAGTTGTAGTCAACGCCCCTCTTCCACTCTGCTTAGTGTGTATAGACAGAGATCCTCTCAAAGTTAGGACTTAAATACCAGAAGATACAACCTTAGACAACTTTTTTTTAAAAAAAGCACAAAAGAACCAGCCCCTACTAGCCAGCAGCCAATTAACACAATCTAGCCAAGGTAAAGAAAGGCTTCTGCTAATTCAAGATGGCCTGTTCATGTGCTTTGAACAATCACTGTAGAGACAAACAGGCCCAGAGCCAGCAAATCTGAACTAGGACAATACTAAAGCTATTAGCCTACACATTTTAGACAGTAAACACTTCAGAAAGCCACAAAATGAAAGATTTTAAACAGGTAAAGGAGCAAAGAGAATCTACAGAATGCTTTTAACTGCAAACAAATCAGTTACCTGTGCAGATTAGTTAATAGCAATAAAATACAATAAAAGCTATGCAGCAGGCAATAAAAAGTGCTATATATAAATTGCTAGAAACAATAATCAGTATAAATAATCCAAAAAAACAGGATACTTATATATCTCAGATCAGAGTTGTAGTTAACACCCCTCCTTCCACTCTGCTCAGTGTGTATAGCCTGTTTTGGGTAAAGGAAATGTTATGCTGGTCAGATTTCCTAATGAGTTTTCTCCTGATTGTGTAAGCTCAGAACTGTCTCAGAAGATGGTAATAATACCAATTCCTTTCATCAGAATTCTGAGACTAAAAATAAAAGGAAGGGGCAGTATATTTTGATTAAGAACAATATACTTGTAAACCTTAAAAAATTACTGGTTTCACACCAAAACAGTTCTCCTGCAAAACATCACTATTCACTGGCATCTGTGCCAACAATATCATGACAGAACAAGTAAACCACATACATCATGGATGACCAGTTGAAATATGACCAGTTTGTATCACAAGTGATTAAAAGAACTCATCAAAAACTAGGTACATTATACAGGGGTACAAAGGTATAAATTATACACTGGAATTGATGCAGACAGAGTTTATAGTCATTTAGAAGAAAATTCAATAATGACAATAACGAACAAGTAAGTCATGTAGAACAAATAAAATCATAATGAAGAATTGTAAAAAGAGGAAAACTGAAATATGCCATGGACAGATTACAAAAAAGCATTTCACAGCATGCCACATTCATGGATAAAGGACTGTATACAGATGTGTAAAATACACCCTGTATTGATCGATTACACTACAGAGGACATGAAACAGTGGCAAACCACCTAAGCCATGATAAAGAACAAGTTATTATTCTAGGGATAAAACTTCAAAGGTGACCCTTTGTCACCGTTTCTCTTTTGTGTTGCCCTTAACCCATTAAGGTGTATACTTGACAGACTAGGTCATGGTTACAATTTGACTCCCAGAAAACAACAAAGTGCAAAAGACTTCTTTTTGTGGATGATTTAAAAATGTATAGCTCATCATATGAGGAGCTGAAAGCACAACGGGAAGTGGTTAAAACTTTTTCAGATGCTATAAGAATGTCATTTGCTCTTGATAAATGTGCAAAAGTAACATTTAAATCAAGAAATTTGCAGCACAAACAAAATATCAATCTGGGACAGGAACGTGATATAAAGGAGCGTGATTTAAAGGAACCTGAGTAGGATACATAGAGGACTTCATATACACTGGTTTACAAAGTCCATTGAGCATGTAAGAGAAACAGACAAATGCAGGTTCTGTAAAACAGAACTGGAAACAGTTGCACATCTTTTTGCTGGCTGTGATTCACTAAAATGGCAGAGGGCCTGTAAACTGAAAGGGATAATAAAGTGGCAGGACTGTTGCACTGGGGATTGTACAAACATTACAATATTGAAGTAGCTCAGAAGCATTAGTAACATGAGCCACAAAGTATTAGTAACATGAGCCACAAAGCATTATAGAAAATGATGAAGTTGATATCACATGTTATCACCCATTACCAACAGTTCAAAAAGTAGATGTGAGAATACCAGATATAGTAGTCCACGAAAAAAAGACAAATGTAGCATTGATCATCGAAATTGCTACACCGAATGATTACAGTGTCTTACATACAGAGAGAGACACAAAGTCATAAAATATCAGGATTTGCAGGCAGAAAAAAGGGCAATGTGGAAGAAGGATACCCAGACAGTTACAACAGTAGTATGAGCAATGGGATTTGTAAAAAAGAATTTAGTCTTATTTAGATATGCTATATATAACGTTATACAAATTTCTGAAGGAGTCAATTCTAGGCACATTGTGGATGCTGTGAAGAGGACTTTTGGCTAACATCGAAGATTGAAACAATACTAATTGCACAAACTTTGTAATCATACTATGACTTAGGAATGGGGTCCATTCATGTCTAGGTATTAATATCCCAAAAGACTTGAAGAAATTAAATGAGGGGTAAAAATCTGACCAGGTATTAAGTAAACTCCATGTAGGCTTCGGGTGATGCCTTTATGGAGTTTACATGTTAGCACAATGAGCAGCAGCACTAATTGCTTATTCATACTGCTCCTCGCTTACACAAATATGAGGAAGGCCTCATGGCCAGCAACAGTGCTGCCAACCAGGGAACTGTGCAGAGTAGCATGCGCACAGAAAGGAGAAGCATTCAAGTTTGCTAGAGGCAAACATGCGCAGTGATATCGCACAGACAGCCACAGTGACTACCAGAGTTGAAAATTCTGCAATAGCAGCAGTAAAACCACAGTAAAGAAAAGTTTACTGAGTGCAATGTACACTAAAACAATTATTTGCAGAATGAAATAATGGAGGTGAGAGTAAGCAGCAAGGACAACTACAAGGAAACATACACTTGGCAGGGAAAGTGTGCTGATGAAAATGGGCACAGACATGAATGATAGGAATGAATAGGAGGAAGAGGTCATGGTAAATATGGAAATGTCCCCAAGATAGGATATGTCAATTTATGTACACTTCAAAGACACATCATAGTGTAATATTAAGCACATATGTAGATAGCACAGTACATACTACTGTTTACACATCCTGCGAGCATATTATGATATAAACACTCATAATACTATATTATGTAATAGTTACGCAAGGTTACATGTCAATGGAGGTGAATGGCTGTGATACAAACATCACTGACATGCTCGCTGGAGAGGACATTTGTCATGGACAGTATATACATTAGGGGGTATGTGTATATTTTGTAGATCGGTTTGCATATGTCAGAAATAATGATGCTAAGCAACAAATCCAGATAAACCAAATAATGTCACAAAATAAAACAAAAGATATCTGGAACCACTCTTGGATATAACAACTCAGTTTAATAATGCTAGTTAACACTTTCGCATAGAATGCTTCGTCAGGCAAAAACTCCACATAATACATTTCACACTTAAATATCATTTAAAAAACACACAGTTTAAAATCAATTAGCCATATTATTAAAAAAAAAAATAAAATTTAAAGAAACACTAGCACAGCTTTATTTTACTTGATTATCCAACTCTTTCAATATAAGTTTAATGCTAAGCACACCAGTCAAACCTGAATAATTGTATGCCTTGAATATGATAATCCATTTACATTCTTCTTTTTCAGTTAAGTTAAGCATGACACCCCCTCTTAACTGTTTCTGGATGGCCTGTAATATCATAAACTTGAATAAGTTTGCACTATCTGTTTCTTTTATGTGTTTATATAATGCATTAGCATCTATATATCTTCATATTTTTGTCAAGTGATTACATATACATTCCTTTAACTTTCAATTCGTTTTACCTATGAAAAAGGCTTTACATGCTTCATACGTTGCCAAATAGATGATATTCTTAGAACCACAATTTCCATAACTTTGTAATATAAAAACTTTTCCAGTGATGGGTGTTTTATATATTTCTCTCTTTAAATACATTTACATTAAATACATTTATTACAAGTATAAGTCCCTTTTCTGTCACTTTTAATTTTATTCATAGTTTGAATCTGTTCTTTGTAACATAACCTATTTTTCAGTGTTCTTGATTTTCTATATGCTCTACTATTTCTTTTAGTTGAGGTATCTATTGTAATGTCTGCCAGTGCCTCATAATGAGTTTTTCACATTATTTCTTCTCCTATTATATCTTAAAATGCATCTACATTTATTCATATTGTTAATATTGTTGAGTTACACAATTATTTTCAAAAAATATAGTCTGCTTCATATTGTCTCATCCCCTTAATCTGTTATTTACAGTCATTTATTTTGTATCCCTGCTGTATGAATTCATCAGCCATAATTTCTAGCTGAAGTTTTCATATTAGCATCTTTGTATTTAATTTTCCTACCCTGGATATCATATTTGATTTTTTGATATAGTATTAAAAATAAAAGATGGATGCATGCTAGTATAGTGCAAATTAGTGGGTTTTTTTACATCTTTCTTATATAATGATGTTTAAATCTTACCTATTTCATTTTTATTAAGTGTGATATCCAAGAAAATCAATCTGGGTATAATGTACTGCTGTCTTAAATTCTTAAATTTTCAACACTGGCTGTCATGTTCATGTACCTAATAAATTCATCCAAAGTTATTAATGTACCATCCCATATAATAAATATATAATCAACATATCTTTGTTTATGAAATTGATTTTTATCTTCTGAGAAAATATATTCAGTTTTCCATACATTCATCACTATGGTAGCATAAGTATTGGCTATTTGACTTGTATGCCCATAGCTACTCCTTTCTCTTGTTTGTAATAGTTATCTTGAAAAACAAAAATATTGTTAGTCATTACTATGAGTAACGAGTCATATAATGCATTGATGTTCACATTAGTAAAATATATTAATGATGAATTGTTGTCTAATGGATCCTATTCTTATATCGTTAGGTATTGAGGTGAATAAAGAGTTTACATTCAGTGTTACAAAATAACAGGTTTTCATATCCTTATCAATCATGCATTGTAATGAACAATTCAAATTCAACACCTGCCATTGTTTCAATAACTCTGAATAAGTGTCACTGTAGGTGGGCATTCTGATGATATGCAAGCCTCTCAGAACTATCTTGTCTTGTAAATATGTTTCAAAGCTAAGACATTGCTATTGCAGCCACTTGAATTGCTGTATCTTACATTCAAACCATGTGGTTTTTAAATGATATTTAAGTGTAAAATGTATTGTATGGATGTTTTGCCTGACAACGCATTATATGCGAAAGTGTGAACTAGCATTAGTAAACTGAGTTATTATATCTATGAGTGGTTCCAGATATCTTTTGATTTATTTTGTGATGTTATTTGGTTTAGCTAGATTTGTTGCTTAACATCATTATTTTTGACTGTATATTGGGCATGTATGCTGGCAAACATGAACAATGAACAAAATGCGATTCCTTCAACAAGCACCTTTTATAATGTGGAACAACAATCTACTACATGAATAGATGATTTAATTGAAGTACAACATAACCCCCCAATGCAATGAATAGCAGATTGTAATGTAAATTTGATGATGACTGCATGTGATAAGCAACCTTTTAAGCAGTTTAAAAGTAAATTAGAAACTATTGAATGTAAGATGCAGCTATTCAAGTGGCTGCAGTGAAAAGTCAAGTGTCAATGGTTATGGAAGCTGTCACTGTAATATTGTACACATACCAAACAATACATGGAGCACACTATATAAGTACATGTCAGACCTCAACATGTCCCACAAGATCACTGCCCCTGACATTGTCAGTGAAAATTTTATACTGCCATGAAATCCTAACATACATCCATATGTCCTCATGTAAACTATCAAGTGGTAATACTAATGTGATGTAATAGTATATCTGTGATGCAGTGCAATCACACTATAGCTGGACCTTTGCTACAGTTGGACGTCAGGCTGTACATCACCTCTAAACAAAACCTTGGGTCTGAATCACATACGACACAGTGGAACTATTAATACAGTCATATAATTCTACCTAGTTCATGTCATTACATCATTTGTACATCATATGTCTGTGTGTTTATAAGTGGAAATGTGTGGATAAAGGCCCCAAACACCACGTATGGACACATTACAACTGAGATGGATGCAGCTCATGCAGAACAGTTAATGGCAGAAATGCTGACAGTCACACAATCCTGCTGGGAACACCTGCTAAATCTTTGTGAATAGCAACACAATAGTGCATACAGTGAATTCATCAAGGTTCCAAGTGAATCTCAACATGTCATGTTTGTTTATGTAATAGCATTAAAATATGCAGCTGAACCCAGAAGTATGTGCCCATGTAATCAGTATGATGTAATATTGCTGTATGCAAGATAACATTTCTAGGTGCTGGGTATACACATGCTCACCTGTGCCATACTGCAGCTGTCACTGTGGTGGTTGAATGAGAACTGTGTAGAATGTGGATATACTCCACTCTCAGAACACATGCCTTAGTAAGAAAGCAATATAGATAGCATTATCCCATGTCCCCAGTCCTCAGGAGGCACAGGTGTAGTACAGCTGTTATGGAAAGAACATATAACCAAATGGCAACAGCAGGCTTCAAAATAGTAGTTCAAATCCCATATTGGAATACACTGTTGTAGGGCTACCGTTCATCCACACCTTAACATAGCACATGTGGATGACAACAACATTGACATGTGCAATTTTCATAGGGTTATAGGACATTATTAGGATAGCCACATTCTTAGCTGTTATTATACCATTAAAACCCAAATTGCTATCTGTAGGTGAGGGAAGATAGCAGGGGTACAAGTGTATGTGTATGATTTTATTACAGACTGCCTCTGTCCATATGGGTCAAGGGTACCACCTCATGAGTGAATTAGCAATCACACATCCAGTGATCTGAGGTTGGCTTGTAGATGGTCATGGAAGGGCTATGCTTCATGATGAGTGTATGCATCTTTGAAATGATAATATTTTCAGTATTTCACAGGAAGAATATTATGTGTACAGATGGAAAAGTGGGATGTTGGATTTAGAGGGCAATGTAAAAGGTTCTATTGAGGGGGAGTCAAAGGAGAAGAGATTCAATACTTCATACAGTGACCGTAATATACCACCAACCCACACACAGGTTGACAGAAATCATATTCGAACACCATCCTTATCTGACTTTAACAGTGTCAGAGTGCACTTTATAGAGGATGACATCATCAGTGTATGCTAAGAAGAAGATATCGGGAGGAGTGTCTGACATAGTTGTGGACTCACATCCCAGTGTAAAAATGGCTAGTGACTGATAGTTGAATGAAGACACAAACACACTCAAGTTGTGTGCTGTGAATTAGAATCCTACCTACTTAGTTGCACAAGCTAGCGAACACAGCACTTAATGCTAGAGCAGCCAAAGAAGTCTGAATTTAATAGTGTCAGAGCACACTTGATAGAGGATAAAATTATCAGTGTATGCTGAGAAAATTTTGGGAGGAGCATCTGAGACAGCTGTGGACTCACATCCCAGTCTAAAATTGACTTCAAACTGATAGTTGAATGAAGACACACAAACTTAAGTTGACTGCTGTGAGATTAGAACCTTACCTATCTAGTTACACAAGCTAAATAACAGAGTATTTAATGCTTGCACCAACACAGAAGTCTGACTTTAATATTGTATAAAGGATGACATCATCAGTGTATGCCGAGATGTTGTGAGGATTGTCTGACATAGCTGTGAACTCACATCCCAGAGTAAAATTGTCTTCAGACTGATAGCTGAATGAAGACACATAAGATGACTATTGCATGAGATTAGAACCACTTCCTGTCTAGTTACACAGGCTAGAGAATATAGTTCTTAATGCTTGCACCACTGCAGAAGTCTGATCTTAACATTGTTAGACTGCACTTTATAGAGGATGACGTCATGGGTGTATGCTGAGAAGAGGGTGATGGGAAGGCTGTATGAAAGTTCACAACTACAAGATTAGATCCCCTACCTATCTACTTACACAGGCTAAATTAACACAGTATTTAACACTTGCACCAACACAGAAGTCTCACTTTAACAGTGTCAGAGTGCAGTTTATATATTTATTCAGATGAAGTTATGTCCACATTAATACTAGTCACTGGCAATATGAATGGGATATGATCAGAAATGACCAATGCCCACTATCATTCTAAACCCATACCAAATGTAACAATGCAGTTAGGCTATGTATTCTGGTGTCTGTTTGACAATGGCCCAGGAACTGTTATATCATTTGCAAATGCATTGCTACAGGGCACACATGAATATCAGAAAGTATGTGTTCAATCAAGCACACATGTCACTGCTATACTCCTATATTTATGAGAGCATTTCCATATATTGGAGGATTACAGCCCAGTAACCAGAGTCAGACATATTATATACCTCTTCACTAAGTGCGTCGCCGAGAAGCTAAGTTGCGTGAATGATGGCAAAGTATTAGTGCATGCCTTACTCAAATTTCAAGAATTTAGCTTAGACTTGTGAAGTAGCAGTGTCCACTGGTGCTCATTGACAAACTGTGCACAAATAGGGACATACAGTAACTGATCTCATTGAGATTAACTGCAAAATACATATGTTTGTTTTTAATATTTCATATGCCAAGAAATTGCTGGCAACTAGTATGATGTGCATGTTGTAGTCTGTCTTTGATATGTTGGGGACAAAATTTTATTGCATAAGTAACTATTTGCATAGCCTTCCACGTTTGCAGGACATTAAGTTCTGATCAAACTCAATTCTCCACTTAAGGAAACAGTGAAAAATGTTATTAGTATCCCTTTGTGCACACAAACAGGCTTAACAATGATGCACAGCCATCTGTACTCTGTACAGTACTGAGTGTGGAACATACACTTGCTGCTTAGATTTCTCTTTGGCACATTGTGTAAGAGAAGTGAATGTCTTTCAGAGCACAGGTAAGCCAACGTTCAAACCTAGATGATTCACTGTTTTTTTACAAATTATGTCAGGATGTCATTAGCTAAGTGAATGTGATCAGAACTGTAAATATGACTATGAATGACTACAGTAAAGTAGGTGTCTTCCCCAAATTTTATCAGTAATGCCTACCTTTATACACTTGTACAACTAGTAGCTGTTTGGCAGGCCTCAATGCAAAGCACAAGTTAATTGCATGTACAGCTTGCTACAAATGACAAAGGGTGGCACATCTTTTGAAATTATTACTATTACTCAGCAGATATGCTAACTATTTTGTAGGGGTGGATATCCTGAAGAGTGTGTACTGTATGCTTCTTTACAGTAAGGAGAGTTCCACATCATATTACATGAACATTTCATCCATAATCCTACTAAAAATGCTACATTATATTTTGATGAGACAGAGAAGGTGAAGGCAGACACAGGGCTGTAGAGGATGTAGGAGGTACTGTCCTGGCACATTCATGATCATCCTAATGGTGTGTTGGTATGACATGTCTTCTCAATCAGAATATGTCCTTCTCTGTAGCATGCACTGAGTGAGATAAGGATAGAGGAGTTATAGAGTGACAATTAATACATCCATATGCATCAGTTTGAAGAAGATGTGGGACATCTGAAATATAATGATGCCATCTGGGAATTGATTTTTAACAGTTCTATCAACTGTTGCCCATCTTATAATTTACATGATAGACGTGTCATACTTATGTAGGAGAAGGGGTAGACAGATGGATGGGCAACAAAGACACAGGGAAGAGACCTCTGAAAACAGTCCTACTGGATTATAAGCTTTGACAAGATGCAAACATACTTCTATATAATAGATCATGACCTGAGTATGACACAAAGGGAATCATACAGCAGATTTTGAAACCTTGCAAACTACAGGAGCACAGATAATCTAGTGAATCAAGGTAACATGCTGGTATTATCCATCAGCAGAGTCATGTCAGTATGCAGAAACAATGAGATGACCTCTACATCCATCAATAATAGATAAATATATGCACAGAGGAGTGGGAGTGAAGGGGTGATTACAAGGAGAGATGGGCATACATATAATTCGCATGACAATGTCTGATGTAACAGAAAATTCATGGACATGTTTTTGGTCTGTTCTCATTAACCTGCCATGGTCCATAGCATGCAGTGGCTGACATAGGGGTACAGAAGGGTTAGAAGAAGAAGAACAACAAGGTTGGATAAATATGTCATAGTTATGGGGATGGATCTCACTTCAAATATTTGTTTGGTCAGTATTTAATATATCTACATGAGAACTCATAACTGTGACAAATGTTAAGATGTGGGTAATTAAACATACCATACACACCTAACATTACACTAAGAAATGACATGAGGTGTATTTGAAATCAAACCCTTGATGCTTTGGGCAAAGAAAACTTTCCAACAAGTGATTTATGTCAGCACTCCACATAAGAAGTTGCACTTTGTTACATCCAGCAGTCTACGAACTGTCAGAGTAACTGTTCAAAGTGCCTTAACTGTATATTCCTATAGTGCAGCATGTTTAAGCACCTTTGTGCAAAGATAACCAGACTAGTGTGTCTGATTGCAAAAACTCATCAGGTTTTGCCATATGACTTGAACAGCCATTCACTGCCACTTTTCATTAGTGCACAATGTAAAACTCTGCACAAATGCAGAGGACAAAAAGTGAAGGCTTTTTTATGGGCCATTTCTGGCCATGTGTTTTGTATGCATCTATTTTTTTTTTACCAGATTAAATATGTGGAAATGGGGTTGATAGGAAAGTGGTGAAATGGGGGGGACTGAGGGAAGAACAAAAGGGAAGCAAAACAGGCATTTGCAGGAGCTGATTGGGAGATAACCATAGACATCCACTTCTTCACCACAGTAATGTGCACATGTAGACAAAATTTGATGAATTTGGGCTGTCACCACAACACAATGCAATGAAGTTGTATAGCCATTTGAACCAAATCAAGTGTGTTGAGAAGACACATATGTGAAGTGGAGAGCTATGTATGGACAATTTTTTTTGTGGGACAGGTGCTCAGTTTTTTTGTTTCAAAAAGAGAGGAATGTTGGAGAAGGGACCTGGAAATGTGAGGGTCAGGTATCTAGGATGGATGAGGAAGCAGGTGCAGACAAACTGGACATACAAGACAGACACAGGGATGGTGGTGGGCACAAATGGTTGGGGGAACACCATGATTGGGGATAGGTAAGGGACATTGGATGCCCATTCCAATCAAGTGTGGGCACAGTGAGAATCTAGTCCTCACCCTCAAAACTGTTATCACTGTCCCCTTCCTCCATTGCCCATGAGACTGATTGATGTAGGAGTCACTTTTCAATTTTTAGGAGCAATTTCTCCACTTGGCTGATGTGGGTACCAAGGCCACACTCTATTGGATCTTGCACCATTCCTGACAGCTCCTGGTGGGTGACATACTCCCCACCTCCACTACACTAGTACTCCCATAGGGCACTACGGCACCACCAGCCGGGGCACTGCTGCCTCATGAGGATGGACAAGGTAGGGTAGGGTGTGTGGAGGCAGTACTGCCCATTTGCATCCTAGAGGTGCTGGATGCTGGTGCAGTGGCCAGTGGAGGGCTGGCAGGCTGAGCCACAGCAGTTGGATCACTTCCCTGTGCTGAAATGCATTTGGTTTGTTGGCAGAAAGGTATGACATCAGAACAGTGTGATTCCAGATAACCCCCCCCCTCAAAAAAAAAAAAGAAAGAGAGGTGAGGGGTTGAGTGAGTCACAAAAAGAAAAGAGATGATTAAAACCATGATATGCCACATTCATTCTTTATTACAATAAATAGCTGTTTATTATTATCTTAGCTATAGAGCTTTCACACTTCCAAACATGATTGTGAGTTGTTACAAGTAATCCTTGGACTATGCACATATTCCGTAGATGCTTTCAAAGATACTGCAGAGTAAGTTAACAGCATGGCATTAAAGCCAATATTGCTGCATTTCACTGTAAACATAATACTATTGAATGTGAATCTGTAGCTTAGTTGTGGGAATTGAATCCACATAATCTGAAAAGACTACCACACTTGACTAATACAATCACCAACAGTTGCAGGTGAAAGCATGCATATTTGCTGTTACACTTATGGTATGCACGCTGAAGTTGCTACTGTTCTATGGAATCACAATAATTAATACTATCAGGGTCAGATGGGCTGCAGATATACCCTTTGCCTCTCTGAGTTACACCAGTCTCTCAGCATGTGCCTTTTTGTTCACTGTGATTTCCTCTGTAGCTGTAAAATAGAGAATGAGAGAAGAAGAGACATGAAACCATTATATATACCAGTCCTGACTATCTAGACCATTCTATATTGTTTCAAGTTGCTTGATCTGTATACTTACACAACTTGGGGGTATTAGCAGTTTGAAACTCTTTCAGGCACTGATCGAGTTGTGTCTCATTGCACCTCTTAAGGTCACTGTAATGGTACCTACACTGCTCCCCAGTGCATGGTATACCAGTCGCACTACAGCCTTCACTACACTGTTCCAAGCCAAGCCTCAGCCTTGTATGAAGACCTGGTGTAATCACTCTAGCTGGAGAACTTCACGAGAAATACAACAAATATTTTAGACTCCTCCACACCCCACCTCTATGCCCTGAATTTGGTACCATCACTCCCATTACCTGCCATGTCTGCAAAGGTCCTCCAACTACAGTAGCAATGGTTTCCTGCCAAATTGTAATGTTGACTTTTATTATCAGTGGGCAAACATACACAACCATGCCAGCTGCATTTGTGTGATGGTAAGCAAGCAAGATATTGCCAAACAAAGTGGAAGGGAGTTTATGAAGCAGAAATGATGATGTGGAACTTGGTAGTGTTTTTGGCATGTATGATGCTGTACCTAGTCACACTTTGTCCAATGGTTAACCACAGAAATCCTCAATGGCTTGGCTTTTAAGTGTTGTGACATGGGAGGAATCAAAGGTATAACTTGGCACATACTTTGTTGGGATTTACATACTGTTAAAAGTAATTTTTACAAGGTGAGATTCAAACCTATGGAAAAGAGAATTAATTAATTTCCACACATGTGATTATTCCTCATTGCCACAGAAGTGTTTTTCCACAATACTCATTAAAGATATACAGCTTAAAGAGTGACTGGTGCTATACTTCACTTAAGCCTGTATGCATGTGGCATAAAAAGGTCCTGGCTCATGCATTCTCAGCTGTGATGCAGGACTAATGTCTGACAATATATTGGAAAGGGATAGACTTGCATGACTTTAGTAATATAGTTTGGAGTTATGATACATAACTCAATAATTGGGTTATTGGAGAGGTCTAGATGATTGCCAATAAACTATTGTATCCGTCAGAGATATGCAATGACATTTTTTAATACATAATCATCATTGTCATGCTAAACCAGTATCTAATCAGCTGAGGTTCATATGCCAGTCATTAATGTCTATAGAAGTGTGATATGCAAGCAGTAATGATAACTTTCTGTCAATCAACCTGCTACACAGTTATTGTTATGTAGTATTACCTTTGTAATCAAAGTTTTGTAAGCAATGACAGTGGGACACCTTTACTAAAAATGAGAGTATGTTGAATTTGAACCATGGCTCAACTATTTTCTGCCCATGAGTTTAATGCAGTTACACCTGGTGCCACAGGGAAAGCTAAGCAGCAGCTGTATTTTCCACACTCAATATTGTCTAGAGTGTCTGAGCATGTTTTCACAGAGTAAAGTGAACCAAATTAAATTGTTCACATTTTCCCTTAAGTGGTGAACCCTGCTTGCACACAGGTAGGCAATGCACACATGGAAAAAGCAATACTAAACTCATATTTGTTATGTAAGTACTCATTATGACCCCCCCCCTCACTAAAAATATTTACTGTGGGATTCAAACTCTGATTTACCTCTGTTCTCTCTTTTTTAGTTCACAGTATTTACACCTTGTGCCATAGAGACAGTCAGCTAACTGATGGAATTTCTGCAGTCATTACAATACATGGTGCTGACTACTGCTCAATGTTTGTGCTCTATAAGTTGACTGAAATTATTTTTTACTTTTTCCTTAAGCAGTGGACTGTGTTTGCTCTATACCATGTGCAACATACATGGTAAACACAAATAAATATAAAACATGGAAAAAAAGGTTAAAAAATTAGTTCATGATATGAACCATCAGACTATTTGCATTACTCAATATAACTACAGTGTGTTGTTGCTGTTTGCCACAAGTTTTTCAATAGCAATCAAATAATATGCATACATACAAGCAATTCCCATTTCATATCCATTGTTAAACGTTCATACAGCTGGACAATCTCAGTTCATTGTATATGTGCAGGTAACATATTTAGTTGAATGAGTTATTACACAAATATTTATGAATATGTTTGCAAAACTGCAACTCTGCCTTCTCTTTGTCTTCTGGGAATCCTTCCCTTATCTCTGCTTACTATCAGATGTGCAATCTCTAGTGCTAATCCTCTCATTTTTCTTTCATGATGTGATACAAATACATGACAGTGAACAAAAGTTTTGAGCAAAACCAGGAAACTGTGCTACTATGGAAAAGTAATGTACATGTAGGATGCCAAGTTCTGTTTAAAGGCTCACTGCCGGTACTTCTACAGTTTGTAAGTACATCCTCACTGACATACCCAGTTCACAGAAGGGTGCCTGTGAATTTCTGTTTTGATTTAGTCAGACTAAACATTTACAGTTGCAAACCATTAGCACCTAACAGTGGTGCAGATGCTACATTATGTTAACATCTGTTACACAAAGTCAAAACTTTGGTATTCAGCAATTCTAATGAGTCCACACCTCATTTGCATTTTCAGAGTGCTCAGAATGCTGAATCTACACTAAAAGGTAATGGTATAGCTAGGGAACTTGAAGGTGAGGAGACTGTTCAGTCATGCTTATTGCTCCATTTGAAAGAATGCAGGGATAAGTAGAATTTCTGGACTGCTTTGTCTATAGTATTTTAGTTGCATGGGGCAGGCTATTTGGTAAACTGCATAAATATATACTACATATGTCAGTCATGCCAGTTATTGATCACATTGCTGAACAATTCACATACATTCTACTTAGGTACAGAAACAAGTACCAGTTATGCAGGTATCTGCCATTCATTCATATTCTTACACATTGATTTTTCCATTAAAGGTTCCACACTTACATTGACAGTCCTTCAGTTACAACTGTTGTCATTCAGGGCTGATGCTAGCAGTACACAACCATTACATGGGGAAGTAAATGTTATGAACATCAATTGTACTCTATGTATGTACATAGGATGAAAGGTGTACCCATTAAGTGGTCAGGATGTGCACTATTTGTTACCTCTTAGCCAGGGCAAGGGCATATTGTGCACATCTATGTCTACCTACAACCACAGCAGCTGGGACTTCCTGCTCTGACTCATTATCTGCATGTGGATGTGGTGACTCTGCCAGTGGTGGTGGAATGTGTGCTCCTACCCCTTGGTGTTTCTACTGCAGCTCTTTTCGCAGAATGATATTATATAGTGTAGCACAGACTGTAATAATTTTGACACAAGTACTGGGATAATACTGCAGCCCCCCAATGTATCTGGGCACCAAAATCATGACTTCAGCAGCCCAAACACATGTTCTGTGATGTTTCTTGTTTGAGCATGTACCTCATTATTGTGTTCCTCCATGGGTGTGTGTGTGTGTCTGTGTGTGTGTGTGTGTGTGTGTGTGTGTGTGTGTGTGTGTGTGTGTGTGTGTGTGTGTGTGTGTGTGTGTGTGTGTGTGTGTATTTCTGATGGGTGACATCAGCCATGGTTCCAGTGCATACCCCACATACCCCAGTAAATGGCCTTGTGGAACATCACCACTTAAAAACCTCTGGTAGAGCTATGAGTTATGGGAGTCATGGTAACTGCAGAAGTTGCCAGCACACACATTCAAGATGATTCCCCTAGCATTATATATGACCTGACAGTTAAGGGAGTGGAACCCCATTCTGTTGTTGTAGACTCTTCTCTGTTCCCCAGGTGGTGATTTGATGTCAGTGTTTCTGCAGTCTATTGCACAAAGCCTTTTGGGAAGTGTGCTATGGAGAAGAACGCCTGTATAGTTTTAGCTCTGTCCACAGGGGTATGGGGGAAATCTATATTATCATTTGCATGTTGTAGCGTGGCATTCAAGATATGGTGTAGAATCCTGGATGCTAATGTCTGTGATATCCTCAGAATGTCCTCTGTGGGACTCTGAAAGGTTACTGCAGTTAAAATTCTAAGGGATACGCACACCTTGGTCTCCACTGGTATTGGCTCCCCTTGGTTTGCCCTGGTCTCAGATGAGGCCATCAAGGGCTGCAGACTTTCTGGAGTGTGCCTCTTTTCATCGTGTAGCACTCTACTATTTCCACTTCATTTAGACCATGAAAAGTTAAGTGGGGTCTAATAACCATTTTCCATCTTGCCCAAGGTCTATTAACAGCAGCAGCAGCAATACAGTCGAGCCTGTTGCACAAGCACATGCAGAAAAGGAGCAGCAGGCCCTAGTATTCATGGGGAAGAGCAGCAGCAGGCCCTAGTATTCATGGAGAAGAGTAGCAGCAGCCCCTAGTATTCATGGAGAAGAGCAGCAGCAGCCCCTAGTATTCATGGAGAAGAGCAGCAGGCCCTAGTATTCATAGAGAAGAGCAGCAGCAACCCCTAGTATTCATGGGGAAGAGCAGCAGCAGCCCCTAGTATTCATGGAGAAGAGCAGCAGCAGGCCCTAGTATTCATGGAGAAGGGCAGCAGCCCCTAGTATTCATGGAGAAGAGCAGCAGCAGGCCCTAGTATTCATGGAGAAGAGCAGCAGCAGCCCCTAGTATTCATAGAGAAGAGGAGCAGCAGGCCCTAGTACTCATGGAGAAGAGCAGCAGCAGCCCCTAGTATTCATGGAGAAGAGCAGCAGCAGGCCCTAGTATTCATGGAGAAGAGCAGCAGCAGGCCCTAGTATTCATAGAGAAGAGCAGCAGCAGGCCCTAGTATTCATGGAGAAGAGGAGCAGCAGGCCCTAGTACTCATGGAGAAGAGCAGCAGCAGCCCCTAGTATTCATGGAGAAGAGCAGCAGCAGGCCCTAGTATTCATGGAGAAGAGCAGCAGCAGCCCCTGGTATTCATGGAGAAGAGCAGCAGCAGTCCCTAGTATTCATGAAGAAGAGCAGCAGCAGGCCCTAGTATTCATGGAAAAGAGGAGCAGCAGGCCCTAGTATTCATGGAGAAGAGCAGCAGCAGGCCCTAGTATTCATGGAGAAGAGCAGCAGCAGACCCTAATATTCTTTCTTTCCTGTGTAGTTTTTGTGGCTGTATTATAAAAGGTTTTGGAGTACAGGGCAGATAGCTACATGGAATATACACAATTTCTTTATAGCTTGCTGAATAGCTTGCCATCTCGGATTGGTTGATTAGCACATAATTCAGCTCATTATGCACTAATTTGAATGCCACTTTGTTTATCTGCTTTATGCAACTTTAAACTTCATTTAGAACCGTTTACAGAATAGAGATCGATGTGTTAGCATGTGCGCATCGTGCAGTAAGGAGAACATGGCATGACTGAGTCATGTAGAGTTTATTAATTCCAGCCCTGGTCGCAATGGACAGATGATAAAATCAGCAAGCAAAGGAGAGGAGTATTGCTGGAATCGAATTAATACTCAAGTTTTGGTGAGTACCTTCCCAAGGTGGATCATGTTATTACAAAATCTCATTAAGATGACTCTGATATATAGACTGTATTTGATACTGCCTATATCATAGACAGAACTGGGTTAAAAATAAAAAAAGACAGCTGGGCATGCAAGTCCCAGTATAAAAAAGTGCCCAATCCTGGTAGGTGCACTGGTGCCAGGAATGAAAAAAGTGTAGAATCATTAAGACACACAAACATTCCTACAATTGGGTTAGACCAGGCTTGGGAGGATGTTCCCCCATTGTAGAAGGCAGTAGTAGTCCATAAAAAACACAAAAACTGACAGGCCAAAAATAGCCATAAAGATGATAGAGTGGACTATTGAGGATAAGAAAGAAATTATGTATTGTCACTATTATGCGGTGGTGGTGCTGCAGTAGCGTTGTCACCTCACAGTAAGACGTCCTGTTCGATTCTCAGCTAGAGTGTCTTCTGTGTGGAGGCATGCGTGAATGGGCGTACCTTTGTTGAAGGTTGTGCTTCAGGGCCGGCAACTCGGCACATAAAAATCTACTGCCAATCATTGGTGGACTGGAGTTTCCACTGTGGCGACCCCTAACCGGGAAAAGCTGAAAGACACAACAACAGCAACAACATGCAAGAAGCGTAGAAATTCCAGATAGAAGATATTCAAAGGCATTAAGAGGGAAATTAGAGGGAAAAAAACCTACTTGCACAGGAAAAACTGTCAAAAGCTTTGACTGCAAATTTCTCCCATTAATACAACAGATTCATGAAAAACATTATATAGACCAAGAAACCTTGGGACTTTTGGAAAAAGAAGCAAATGAGGAAGCACAAAAATATAAAAAACAAAACCTACAGATTTTTGAAAGGTATAAAAAAAAGAAACATGGACATGGACAAGAAAGAGAGATCTGATATGGTGCAGTATTTATGCAAAGGAGAAAGTCAAACAAATCAATGCAACAAAGGCAGCTCCAAAGATATTTGAAGAAAAATATAGGCAAAGGCACTCAGATATGGAAAAATTCACAATACAAAAATAAGATCACAAAGCGGGAGTGTAGAACAGAAGATTAGTAAAGCAGAACTTAAACAAACAGAAGATGAAGTTATGGTATACCTATGAAGTGAAGAATTTAGTGTAGGAACGCTAACACAGGTTACGCCATGGCATGATGGAACAGTAAGTCCCCAAAGTAAGGGGAAACAGGAGGAGCAGGAGACATCTGAAGAAGTATGAACATGGGAAAGAAAAATAGATTTAATATGGTGCAATATTTATGCAAAGGAGAAATCAAAACTAATTTATACAAAAAAGGCAGCATCAAAAATATCTGAAGATAAATACAGGAAAAATATCTGGATATGGAACTTTTACAATAAAAAATACGGAAACAAAGGGGGAAGAAGAAAAGAGGATTAGTAATGGAGAAGAGAAATATAAACTAAAGTTATGGTTTAACTGCAAAGTGAAGAATGAGTGAACAATGAGTCTGCAAATTAAGGAGAAACAGGTGGAATGGGAAGCATCTGATCATTTGCCACATGAAGATACTCTGGAGCCTTCAGCAGGAAACCAGTACAAAAGTTCAGTTGGAGTTACACTGCAAGGGAAGGAACCGTGGCAATTCTTACACAGTCAATGTTGTGAAGTGATAGGACAGTGAGTACCCATATGAAAGAGCAATGGATGACACAGGATGCAGATGAGGAAATTATGTCACAGGAAGATGTTCTGGAACTTTCTGTAGAATGCCCACAGGAAAAGGAGAATAATGAATGTACCCTCCGTTTAGAAGGAAAATATCTAAGGGAAGAGTTGTTTGATTTAATAGAGATGGATAGCCCTATTAAGATCAATGAAAGAAATAGATTCCAGAAAGTCAATAAGAACCCAAATATTAGAAGTCTGATAAAATAAATGAGCACAGTGATCAAGACTGTTGACAGAAATTCATAGGTTCATAGGCTGGTACTAGGCTATCGGCCCTAGGGCCTATGCAAGCCTAGCCATATCAATTCCCTGGATATTTCTTCCCACAATATTTACTTCTCTGGGCCCCTGTCTAGCAGGGCGATGGACATGATCCCCGGGGTGAATTTCCTATCTCCCATCCAATCAAGGTTCCTTTTGAAGAGGGCCAATGAAGTGCTTTGCTTGACATGTATGGGCAGTCTATTCCAGAGTATGGGGAGTCCCTGGGTCAGGAACCTATCCCTCCAGCATGTTTTGTTCATTGTAATGACAAGATTTAGATCCCTGGAGTGTGTGGCTCTGAGGGATTGGGATTTCTTTAAGTGAAGCATGTCCAACAGCTCAGGGTTTGACATGGCCTTGTATGTTAAGCAGAGATCGCCTCTCAGTAGATGATATGCCACAGAGTATAGCTGGAGTTTTTTTAGACGGTCAGCATATTGCATCTGCTGTAAGCCTGTGATTCTTTTAGTGAGGTATTTCTGTGGCCTTTCCAGCTGTTGCAGATGTCTTGTGAGGTACATACCAAACGGGGCATTATACTCTATAATGGGTCTAATGAGGGATGAGTACAGTGGGACAATGACCTTCTTTTTTCTGGATGAAAAGCCCTTAGTGATGAGGTGTGCCACATAGAAGGATTTCCTGACTGTTGTGGTGATGTGGTTATCGAAGGTGAGACCACTGTCCACCTGTGTCCCTAAGTCTGTCATCACACTTTCGATGTTTAGCGTCCTGCCACCTATGTGGTAATTCATGGGTACATGTTTTTTTTCCAAAGGGGATAACTATACATTTCTTGGCATTAAGCTTAAGCCCATGGCTCTGGCACCAGGCATCTGTTTCTGTAAGGCCTTTTTGTAGAATATCCACATCATTTGGGGATTCAATAATGGCTCCCAGTTTGCAGTCATCTGCAAACTTTGTTAGCCAGAGTCCCTTAGTGTTGGCCTGTACTTCAGAGAAGTAGATGCCAAACAAGAGTGGTCCCAGGACTGAACCCTGAGGTACTCCACTTTTCACATGTCGGGAGCTGGATTTGGAGTTGGCGACTTTTACAGTCTGGATTCTGTCAGTAAGCCAGTTGGCAACCCATCGAGTGACGTAGGGATTTATACCCAGCTTAGTAAGTTTATCTATGATTCCAGAGTGGGGGATGGTGCCGGAGGCCTTGGCGAGGTCCATATAGGCTGTGTGGACCACCTTACCCTTGTCCACAGCTCTGGAGACTGATTTGAAGAAGTCAATCAGATTCAGGAGACAAGATTGGCCCTTCACAAACCCAAACTGGGTGGTGTCCAGTGTTTGAAGGTTGCCAATGTCTTTGTTTATAAGTTCCATGATAATGCATTCCATGCCCTTGCAGATCAGGCTTTTCAGACTGATGGGGATCAAAGGCTGATCCTCCCTTGTGGAGCGGGATAACTGTAGCTGTGCGCCACTCAGTGGGCACGAAGCCTGAGGTGAGGCTATGATTAAACATGGCGCTTAGGTGAGGTGCAAGTTCATTTTGTAGTTTATGTAGTGCACAGCCTGGGATGTCATCTGGTCCCATGGATGCTGCATTCTTAGCTTTGGAGAGTGCGGTTTCTACCTGTGTGGCCGTGATTATCGGAATTTGGCAATCTTTTGGTATTGAGATGGGCCCTTTAGGGGGTGAGAGGGGGTGAAGCTGGTACTAAATCGATCTGCCAGGATATTGGCAATATCCTTGGGATCAATATATTTAATGCCATTCTGTTGTAGGTCAGAGCAGATCTGAGCATTGCCATTTAGATTCTTGACATAACTATAGAATGCCTTGTGGTTGTCTTTGGAATCTTTGGCAATTTTATTTTCATAACTAGCTTTTGAGGATTTTACGAGGGATCTCAGCTTCTTACTGAGGCTGGTGAGGGAGTTTTTTGCATCCTGGGATTTTTCCTCTTTTCTGCAACAGTTTCTTCCTTCTGTTGTATAGTTTGTTTATAGCAGGGGACCACCAGATTGGCTTCCTTTTTTTGGAGAAGAGCATCTTGGTTCTATTTGGGATGGCACGATTCATGCACGAGTGGATGTGCTCGTATAGTGCCTTAGTGTAGGATTCTGCAGTCAAACTTCCAGATCCCGTCTGTGTGGGTGTTGTGAAGTTTGTCACTTCTGACTTCAGTAGCATAAAGCTGGCTTTGGAGAAGTTTTTTAAGGAGGTTACCTTACTGGGAGGGTGGGGGTGGGATGTGGATGTCAAAGGTCATTTGCTTATGGTCAGACCTGACCAATGAGGGGATGACCACTTGTGTGGAGCATCTATCTCCCATGTTGGTAATGACCAGGTCTAGGATATTGGCTCCCCTGCTGGGACAATGGATTAGTTGATCCAGGGCGTTGGAATTTATGAATTCCAAGAACCGTTGGGAAAAGGAGTTGGTACCCGAGTAGTTTTCCCAATTAATGGTAGGGTAGTTGAAATCACCCAGTATTAGGGTGTTTGGTTGTATCTTAATATTTTCCAGTATGTTTAGAAAGGTGTAGTGAGAATCTTGGGGCATGTTGGGGGATCTGTAGCAAGCTACAATTTGGATTGCAGTCTTACCTAGTGTTAGTTGCACCTGGAGAATTTCAGATGCATTGTGTTGGGCAAGTAGCCTGGAGGTGTGAATATCCTTGGTGAATATGGACACTCCTCCACCTTTAGTGTTTCGGTCTTGGTTTTGTGGCCGAAAAGTGTGGTAAGAATTGTAGCCTGGTATTGCAGGGGTGCTCTCTGGAGCCTTGAACCAGGTCTCAGTTACTGCACAGATATCAATGTTCTCCATTTTTAGGAGTGCATCAAGAGAGTGCATTTTGAGGTTTAGACTTCTAGCATTGAGTAGCATTACCTTCAAATTTTGCATGCTTGTATCTGTTACAGTGGTGGTTTTATCCTTTGAACCTTGCCTAAAAAATGCACTATAGGGGTGGCAAGAGCTTTAGCCAGTAACCTGAATCCCAGGGGTGACAGGTGCAGACCATCTCTGGCAAAGTATTGTGGTTTGTCGATCATGTCTTCCCAGGTAGACAAATACTGGATCCCCTTTGAATGACACCAGAAGCTTAGCCAATTGTTGAAGTCTATCATTTTGTCCTTATACTGTGGTATCATTCTGGGCGAAGGCAGGATGCTGCTCAGGGCTAGGGTCATACCTGCCTGGGTCACATGCTCCAAGAGCTCTTCCATGTCTCTTTTCATGTAGTCCAGGGAGGTACATCTCAAGTCATTCACTCCAGCATGGACAATGACAGAGTCATATTTGTACTTGTGGAGTGACATGAGTGCATGCGTTATGTGGCGGATCCTGGCACTTGACAGGCAGCTGACTATAATTTTCTCCTTGTTCAGCCTGGTGAGTGGGACATCAGTGTGCCTGACTATAGAGTCACCTATGACTAAAGTGTTGGATACATTGTCTTGCCTTAGGGGCTGTTGTTGGGTGGCACACTGGTGTTGTGAGCTATGTGTCACTTTGGTTGTGACTGGTGTTTGTTTGCATTTCGGCTTCGGAGGTCCTTGTTGCTTGGGCAGGTTAATGTTAAGGGCCTCCGCATATGTGGGTTTAGTGTTGCTATGTGTGGGTGTTGATGGTGTGGGTTTTGAAGGGCTATGAGTTGCTTGAGGTGTAATGCAGGTGTTAACCTTCTCCTCTTGACTTTCTAGCACAATCTTGGCCAGAGAGAGCTTAGCTTCCAGTTTGGCTATGTAAGTGTATCTCTCGCAGGTTGTAGTGTTGGGTGGTAGGAGAGGATTGTCTGTGTACATGAGGCAGTTGCCGCACTTCCCCAGTATGCCCAGATTCACCAGGTGGACAGGAGAAATCACCGGAAGCTGACCCTTGGACATGCCTGTTTAGGTGCTTTTTTGTATAGTTTAAGAGCTGTTTTCTCTTACCTTTGCAAGGTACTCTGCAATTATAGGCTGTTTAGTGCCTATGATTAATTTCTCCTTATTGACAAGGAGAGCTGAGTGCTTGAATCAGTTTCAGGCTTCCTAGTGCTTTCTTGTAAAGTTTAAGAGCTGCTTTCCCTTACATTTGCAAGGTACTTTGCAATTATAGGCTGTTTAGTGCCTATAATTAATTTCTCCTTATTGACAATGAGAGCTGAGTGCTTGAATCAGTTTCAGGCTTCCTAGTGCTACCCAGCAGGTTCTAGAGCAAGTGCTAGTCACAGGGGTTCAGATTTAGGTGTTACTACTGAGAAACCAGATAGTTCTAAGGGAAAATTTGAAGAGGAGACTTTCTGGCACCTGGGATAGTTTAACTGTAGCCTCGCAGTACTGCACGATGTGAAAAATGTGCAAACGCGCGTTTTTAAGCCAGAAAGTTGAAAGAGATAGAGATCAGCCCCAAAAAGGCTAATAAAATTATAATTTCAAAGCTGGAAACCACTCCTCTAGCATTAGATAGGCAGTACAATGCTCACCACTCCCACTGGTAGGCAGTAGGACTTCCCACTACCACAGCAAGGTCTGGATAGCTCTGAAAATAAAGTCCTGAGACAAGCAAAGCCTGGGATATGGACTGGCTAGAAAAGGTGGGAAATGAGCAAACAAGATAATATTTTTTTTGTTGAAACAGGCTATAAACAATGCTATAATACAGTAAAAAAACACAGAAAAGGCTAACACACTTGAGTGTGTAGTCCTAAACAGTAAATGCAATTAAAACTCTACAAAATTAGCAATTTAAAACTTTTTAAATGAAGCAAGGCAAGTGCACAACTGAAAAACGATTTAAGAGGCAGTAATACAGCAGAATAAGTAGCTAGTCTACATATACAGAGAAGTCTACATATACAGAAAAACAGCTAAAACACACAAACACTTCAGATGCAGTGCAACCTAGAGCACTTGAGTTGTAGCAATATTAAGGCAATTACAGTTATAATAAATGCTCTAAAATATACTCTATATTTCCAAAATGTTTGAGAAGCACAGTCAGAACAAAGGAGATTCAGGCAAATTTTTTTTTTTTTTTTCATGTGATAAAACAGATGTAAATACAATATATTACTGTTCAGCTAAATAAATAACAGATAAAGTCTTACCAAAAACATGCAGGGCAATAAGGGAAAGGAAGGGAAGAAATCAAATGCCATCATGGAATTATCAAATAGAGAAAAATATAAAGCAATTAAGACAAGAAGTGTCACTGTTAGAAGAGTATAGAAGATGGAACAGATCAACAAAAATACTTAGATACATGTGATAAAAGCAATGTGCAGTATTAGAACAGACAAGGACCAATGTACACTGCTGCAAATATTAAACTGAAGATATCAACACAGGCAGAAAAACTTCAAAGGTGTGCAGATAAATATAAAGGAAAAGTACATAATAAGCAATTCAGTGATGAGCGAAAAATGTTTTATAGAGAATTGAAAAACAAAGCAAAATGAATAGAAACAGCAGCAGAAAAAGAAGAAATAAACTAATTTTGGAGAAACATCTGTGAAGACCCTGTGGAACATAACAAAGATGCCAAATAGAAAGAAAACGTAAAAGAAAGAGTAAGCGGTTCAAATGTACAGGGTATGAAATGAGATGAAGTAACAACCAGTGAAACTGAAAAAAATTTAAGAAAAGCTCCTAACCACAAAACTCAGGCCCAGAGGCAGTACTTAACTTTTACTAATACTGTACTAACACAGTTACAGGAAGATTTAGCCCTGAGTAAGAACTACTTATATATGCAACCTGAACAGATACCAACCTGGTTTCTGATAGGAAAAGTGATATTCCTGTTTAAGAATGAACCTGAAAGCTATCCTAAAAACTATAGACCAATAACTTGCCTTCCAACAACATATGAAATTGATGCTGACAGAGTTTATAGTAATTTAAAAGAAAACTCAAAGAAAGATCAAAAAGGTTACAGAAGAAAGTCATAAGAAACAAAGGATCATTTCTTGTTACATAAAGTCTGGGGATTTGTAAAAAGGTGAAGAATCTAAATATAACATAGATAGATTACAAAAAAGCATTTGACAGCATCCCACATTCATGGATAAAGGACTGCTTACAAATGTATAAGATACTCTCTACATTGATTTATTACATTGCAGTTATCATGAAACAGTGGCAAACCACTTTGCAGCTAAGCCATGGTAAAGGACAAATTATTATCCCAGTGATAAAAATTCAAAGGGGAATATTGCACAGCGGCTCTTTGTCATTGTTGGTCTTTTGTCTTGCTCTTAACCCATTAAGCTCTCTACTTAACAGATTAGGTCTTGGTTACACTTTAGCTCCCAGACAACAACAAGAAATGTGGAAAAGGCATAAATATAGTTGCAAGTACATGAAACTCCTAGAACAACCTCATTTTGATCAGGATCTGATGCAGGAACGGTTAAGGAGATGTGAATTTAAACCAAAAGATGAAAGGTAAATATTAGCGGCCCAGGATAGTGGACTACCTACACATTGGTTTACAAAATACTTTGAACATGTGAGAGAAATAGAAAAATGCAGATTCTGTAAAACAGAATTGGAAACAGTCACACAACTTGTTGCTGGGTGTGATACACTAATGGCAGAGGGCCTGTGTAATGAAAGGCATAACAATGTGGCAAGACTGTTGCACTGGGGATTATACAAACATTACATTGCTGAGAAGCAGTGGAAACATGACCCACAGAGCATTATAGAGAATGATGCAATTTATATCACATGGGATTACTGAAAACCAGATAAAGTAGTCCATGAAAAGAAGACAAAAACAGCATTGATCACTGAAATTGCTACACCCATTGATTACAGTGTCTTACATACAGAGAGATACAAAGTCATAAAATATCAGGATTTCCAGGCAGAAACATGGCTGAAGTGGAAGAAGGATATCCAGATAGTTCTAATAGTAGTAGGAGAAATGAGTCTCATAAAAATAGAATTTTCAGTCTTATTTAGATATGCTACCAATACATGTAACTCTATATGAATTGCAGAAGGAGTCAATTCTGGGCATATTGTGGGCACTACAAAGAGCACATTTGGTTAACAGCAAAGACTGAAACAATTCTAATTACAAAATCTTTAATCATAGTTTGACTTAGGAATGGGGGTCCGTTCCTGTGCTAGTATTAGAAACTCAAAAGACTTGGAGAAATTAAACCAGGTAAAAACCTACCTCACTGACATTGCCATAAGATGTATAGACTCTACTTTCTTACAGCTGTCTCTCCTCCATGCTGCCCCAATCTTGTCTACTCTTCAAATCTCACAACTGTCCAAACTTGAGCAATGTTATAATAAAATAGCCAAATCTGCAGTAAACTATAACAATAGGACACCCCACTGCCTAGACCTCAGAGAATTAATCTGGTTAGAACTACCACATCACTTTGCTCTTTCTCAGCTAACTACAATATGCAGACTTCTCTATAAGCCATGAAATTGCCCAGCCCTTAAATAATTTCAAAACATTTGAGTGACCTTGGCATTTGACTAGACCAATAGTTAACCCTCCAGGACCATATACAGATAAATGAATGCAAAAATAAATAAACTTCTTCTGGGCAAATAAACTCACCCATTCTGTATCACCAGTTGACAGAACGACAAGAAATAAGGTAGTCCTCTTTCCCCAACTTGTATAAGGACTGGCATTATCTCAATAGCCTCCAAGAGAATATGGTAGCCATTCAGATTATGACCAACCACATCTGCTGACACATCAGTCTAGCCCCACATAAAAAAAAACCAATTAGTTATTAGTTTGGCACAGACCCAAATTGCTACAAGGCTCTGGCCTCTACAAACTGTTCAGCTCTAACTCTGCCCATGGCCGGTATACTGACCCCAATGCACCATTGGCTACAATCCAGGTTGTCTGAGGTCCACCATGCCTTCTTTGAAGATGCTCCTCTCCTCAAAATGCACTCTCTCGAGGCACTCCTAAAAATGGAGAACATCAATATCTGTTCAGTAACTGAGACCTGGCTCAAGGCTCCAGAAAGCATCCCTGCAATACCAGGCTACAATTCTTACCACACTTTTCGGCCACCAAACCAGGATCAAAACACTAAAGGTGGAGGAGTGTCCATATTCACCAAAGATATTCACACCACCAGGCTAGTTGCCCAGCACAATGCGTCTGAAATTCTCCAGGTGCAACTAACACTAGGTAAGACTGCAATCCAAATTGTAGCTTGCTACAGATCCCCCACCATGCCCCAAGATTCTCACTACACCTTTTTAAACATACTGGAAAATATTAAAATACAACCAAACACCCTAATACCGAGTGATTTCAACTACCATGCTATTAACTGGGAAAACTACTCAGGTACCAACACCTTTGCCCAACGGTTCTTGGAATTCATAAATTCCAATGCCCTGGATCAACTAATCCATAGTCCCACCAGGGGCTCCAATATCCTAAACCTGGTCATTACCAACATGGGAAATCAAAGCTCCACACCTATGGTCACCACTTTGTTGGTTAGGTCTGACCATAAGCTAATCACCCTTGACATCCACATCCCTCCCCCACCCCCCAGTAAGAAAACCTCCATAAAAAAACTTCTCCAAAACCAACTTCATGCTACTCAATTCAGAAGTGACAAACTTCATGACACCCATGCAGACGGAAACTGAAAGTTCGACTGCTGAATCCTACACTAAGGCACTGTACGAGCACATCCACTCCTGCATGAATTGTGCCATCCCCAATACAACCAAGACACTGTCCTCCAAAAAAAGGAAGCCAATCTGGTAGTCCCCTGCCATAAACAAACTTTACAACAAAAGGACAAAACTGTTGCAGAAAAGAGGAAAATCCCACGATGCAAAAACTCTCTTACCAGCCTAAGTAAGAAGCTGAGATCCCACATAAAATCCTCCAAAGCTAGTTACGAAAATAAAATTGCCAAAGATTCCAAAGACAACCACAAGACATTTTATAGCTATGTCAAGAATCTAAATGGCAATGCTCAGATCTGCTGTGAGCTACAACAGAATGGCATTAAATATACTGATCCCAAGGATATTGCCAATATTCTGGCAGGTCGATTCAGTGCCAGCTTCACCCTCCTCTCACCCCCTAAAGGGCCCATCTCAATACTGAAAGATTGCCAAATTCCAGTAATAATGGCCACACAGGTAAAAACCGCACTCTCCAAAGCTAAGAATACAGCATCCATGGGACCAGATGACATCCCAGGCTGTGTACTACATGAATTACAAAGTGAACTGGCATCTCACCTAAGTGTCATGTTTAATCATAGCCTCACCTCGGACATCATGCTCACTGAGTGGTGCACAGCTACAGTTATCCCGCTCCACAAGGGGGATCCACCTTGGATCCTGGACACTACTGCCCCATCAGTCTGATGAGCCTGATATGCAAGGCCATGGGACATATCATCATGGAACTTATAAACAAAGACATTAGCAACCTTCAAACACTGGACCCCTCCCATTTTGGGTTCGTGAAGGACCGATCTTGTCTCCTGAACCTGATTGACTTCTTCGAATCAGTCTCCAGAGTTGTAGACGAGGGTAAGGCGCTCCATACAGCCTATCTGGACCTCGCCAAGGCCTTCAACACCATCCCCTCACTCTGGAATCATAGATAAACTTACTAAGCTGGTCATTAATTGCTACGTCACTCGATGGGTTGCCAACTGGCTTACTGACAGAACCCAGACTGTAAAAGTAGCCACCTCCAAATCCAGCTCCAGACAAGTGACAAGTGGAGCACCTCGGAGTTCAGTCCTGGGACCACTCTTGTTTGGCATCTACTTCTCTGAAGTACAGGCCAACATTAAGGGACTCTGGCTAACAAAGTTCGCAGATGACTGTAAACTGGGAGCCATTATTGAATCCCCAAATGATGTGGATATTCTACAAAAGGGCCTTACAGAAACAGATGCTTGGTGCCAGAGCCATGGGCTCAAGCTCAGTGCCAAGAAATGTATAGTTATCCCCTTTGGGAAAAAACATATACCCGTGAATTACCACATAGGTGGCAGTACACTAAACACTGAAAGTGTGCTGAGAGACTTAGGGACACAGGTGGACACTGGTCTCACCTTCGATAACCACATCGTCACAACAGTCAGGAAATCCTTCTATGTGGCACACCTCATCACTAAAGGATTCAATCCAGAAAAAAGAAGGTCATTGTCCCACTGTACTCATCCCTCATTAGACACATTATAGAATACAACGCCTCATTTAGTATGTACCTCTCAAGACATCTGTAACAACTGGAAAGGCCACAGAAAAACCTCACTAAAAGAGTCATAGGCCTAAAGCAGATGCTCTATGCTGACTGTCTAAAACAACTCCAGCTACACTCTGTCGCATATGGTCGACTCAGAGGCGATCTCTGCTTAACATACAAGGCCAAGTCAAACTCAGAGCTGTTGGGCATGCTACACTTAAAGAAATCCCAATCCCTCAGAGCCACATGCTCCAGGGATCTAAACCTTGTCATCACAATGAACAAAACATGCTGTAGGGATAGATTCCTGACCCAGAGACTCTGCAGACTCTGGAACAGACTGCTCAATGTCCAGGGAAGTAAATATTGTGGGAAGAAATAGCCAGGGAATTTTTATGGCTAGGCTTGTACAGGCCCTAGGGCCAATAGCCTAGTAGCAAACTATGAACCTATTAACCTATGAACACCCACAACTAAGGTCCAAAGCACTAACCACAGTTTTCCATAGTTGCCACCAATATCAAAATCCCTCCCAATACAATTAAAACATGTTGAACCATTCGTGAAGATCAGATCTTAAGTAAATTCCTAGAACAAAATGCCTTCTGCATGTTATAAGACAGAGTAACATAATTTAGTTTACACTAAAAGCTCTTAGTAAAGCACCCTTCTAGGTAGTCAAGGAATTTTAATATATAACAGATGACATGTCCTTCTTACTTGGGTGGCACAGTAGCGCAGCAGTTAGTGTTGTTGCCTCACAGCAAGAGGTTTCCCGGTTCAGTTCTTGGCTGGGATGCTTTCTGTGCAGTGTCTGCATGTCTATCCTGTGTTTGCATAGGTTTCCTGTGGGTGCTCCAGTTTCCTCCCACATTCCAAAGACATGCAGGAGGTGGATTGGACACAGTAAACTGGTCGTAGGTGTCTGGTGTGGAAGAGCTAAAGTGGTAGGGCTAGCCACCTGGTGGCTTTAGATGATTGTCACTGAAAAAGTGACACCCTGACTCAATTTGGGAAAAGGGGGTTTGGGATGAATGGATATTTCCCTCTTACTGTCATTCCTTCTCACGCTTTCACTCCACCCCTTTTTAGATCCATTTTCTCCCACATCTCTTCTCCTCAACACTGCACTAATTTGCTTCTCATCAACTTCGTGCCAATCTGCTTTGGGCCTTCAGGATACCTTTCTCCTTCCTGTTCCTAATCTACACTACATCTAGTTGTATATAAGGTAAGTATTGTAACAAAGTAATTTTTTGCAATTGTAACAGACTCTTCCAGACTTTTGCATTAAATGTATGTGGATATAATGTGCACCATCAAAGCTGTAGCAGAAAATCACTTGAAGTAGCTTTCTTATTGTTATATAACTGATTATTCTGTTATTTTTTTCTAGTTTTGTTTTCTTCACCAGGCTGAGTGTATAAATGAGATTAGTGCTCTATCTGGTTAACAAAATAAATAAATACAACTATGAACTGGCTGATTTGAGTATTATGTTTGCACATATACAGTGTTTCAGGTGCACAACATGTGGAAGGAATGCAAGGGTTACCAAAATTCCTCAGAGAATACCTTCCAGATTGAGGTGTCTGAACCTCTTATTAAGAGTTTCAGAGTACCTTACATCGATGCTGCAGCTTAGGTTTGCTTATCTGGAAGAAGTGAGCAGTTATTCCATTGTTTCAGTCTGAGTCACATGTTTACATAAAGGTATACATAATGATAGCAATAATCAGGATGGGATTGATAACACTCGTGGAAAATGCACCCGGGTGTAATGTTGATAGTCTGATGCTACAGGAAGGTTGAGCAGCTTCCGTAAGTTTGTGCAGGTCAGAAACCAATAATAAAGAGGTCCAAATTATCAGTCTCCCGGTAGTTCTTTGCATGAAAACTCAGACATATATGTTAGAAATATGATTCACATAAAAAACAGTCCTTATGCAAGCAAGCAAATATAGCCACAAAGCACAGAAAAGATCTAAAAAAACAGCCGTTCATCCACTTTTGCATTATGTTATGATATGAGAAGAACGGAAATGCAAACAAGGACTACACATCACAAGCTATAAGATCAGCAAACATCCATGAGAAACATAATTCCCTTATTTAGAAGTGAGAACATTAGCAGATAAGTGTGCAAATAAAAAAGAAATACAGAAAAATTCCCAGGCTGCAGCCACTTTGCAAAGATAAATGTATTGAAACCGGATGGCAAAAACAAACCACTGTGTTATAACACAAACTGAAAGCCATGGGCACAGAGGATATGCGGCTCTTTAGGATAGTGCATGGAATATGCAAGCATATGTTAAAGGGTTCTCTGTAGTGAGGATGGTATTATTTACTTATTTATTGTTTATTAGGGTAGAGCACTGATCGGGAGTGACTAAATGCAATCTCAGCCCAGGTTGCAAGCAGCAAAAGAACAAAAATACTGTGGTACAACACAACTAAAAAAGAAGCATAATTAAAAAAGTATGCATCTATGAGAGTTCTGTACAGCTAAAAAGAAACATAAACACAATAACATGTATATTAAGTAGCATAAGTCATGCATACAATATCTGCTCATTGCAGATTATCATTCTGTAAAGAGACTGTATACATAGCTATACTGAGGTAATATAGGAAAACAGAGAGGAGTTTACTTCCGTTTGTGCCCTCTCACTCTGGTCCTCATAAGAATCTCAAGCTTACATGTTTAGAGATGGAATCCTGTTTCAAGATTTGATGCTGTGCTTACTTCTAAGTCTTTCTAGCTACTCATACATTTGAATCCCCTTCTAGCAAGCATCATTGCAAAGTTCCCATGTTTAATGTCTAAAAAGCATAGGCATCCTAAGTGTATTTATGGCAACTATTATCACAAATCAGGATCAACAGAGATGCACATTGTCAAAGGGGTAGATTATGACTCCTACAGCATTTACCACTGATAGAGTTTCAGTCCCCTCACTCTTCTTTACCTCTCAACCGTTCAGAGTTTCACAGAATGTCTAGATTTTTTACCTCATATTTTTGGTGTGCTCCTCATAAATTTTTTTTTTTTTTGGCAAATCATTGAAGATTAGGGTCAGAAAATAATAGAAGACATGAGTTTTTGACTTCAGAAAATTCAAGCTAATGCAAAACTTGTTATTTTTATCAACTTTCTAAGTTGATAAGTAAAGTATTTAAAAATTATCCTTATTTGGGGACCTTTGCCCCTCCCCATTAGTTACAGCTTTGTCCAGATTTCTTACACTAAGAGGTTGAGAGGTATGATCTTTGCTGATGTAAAAAACTTGATGCTTTCATTACAGACTGCCACTTAACATACATGGTAGCCCACAGCACAAGCTCTGGCCAGAGGGCTTATCCAACAACTACAGGCAGGTGCATGAAATCATAAGGAAAGAGACAAAGAGAACGGGTGTAATTCCAGGCATGGCTGCTGTTATAAATCAGCTGTGCATATGGTGTCGCTGCTCTCCTCTGCTTCAGTGGGGATTTCATACTGTAGAGAGAGGGCAGTGACTTCCTCCTTGTCTTCAGTGTCTTTCACCTTTCTCCTGACATTCAGCAGGTATATATCCCTCAACACCCATGCTTTAAAGTGTGAACTAGGGTGTGGCTGAAGCTCACACCACTCAATTGAAAACCCTGGCAAGGAGAAGACCCTCAAGTCCCCAGACCATTGTTTTGGAGCCCATATTACTGGCTGCCTTTGCTTCATCCCAAGAAGCTGGCTTTTTGAAGGCAAGAACTGAAGCATTCCTCTCATATCATCCTGTACTCGTCTTTTGGCCCTTGGCTTTCCCCATGCACATAATGTGTGTTGGCAAACTATTCTGTCCATGACAAGACATGCTCTACCTTGTACAAGACAGCATAGTTCAACAGTTAGGTTCAGTATCACTTTTGGACACACTCTTTGTCCCTCACACCACCCAATGCATTCTTTCCATTGTGTACACAGCTGTCATCAAGCTATGTGACAGTCAGATGTAGGGGTTCCACCAACCTTCTGGCAAGAGTTGGTCTAAAGGTGCTAACATGAGGAAAGTGGTTTGGCCTTCTTTGAATTCCTCGATTATGGGCAAGTTTGACAGGTCGAGAGAATTTTATGTTAAAGATTTTCTGGGGTAAAATATCTCTCCTTTGTTAGACTTCCTTCAGAAAATTCTTACCTTGGAAGTGTCTTTTTTTTTTTTGGAAAAAGTCTTCATGCTCATAAAGTCCATCTTTTTTGCTTCCCATACAAGTGTCTCAGAAAATAGTGACGGAACACCAAGTCACTCTCTTCACAGTTGCATTATATGTTGCTTGTAAGTACCTATATTCTGGTCCTTTGTGTCTAAAATGACAAACCATTTGAAATGACCATCCCTGAAATTGACTTAGCTTCTTACTGTACATTCCAAAGCAGATTGCTATGTCATTTCTCCTGCTAAGCATACTTTAAGAAAAAGCATAATTTAGCCATTTTTTACATAGACAGAGGCTCAAAAGCTGGGAAGAGGTTTAGCAGAGGAGTTTACAATGCTGCCACTTTAGGTTTATGACCTGCTAACTGCTATTCCCATATGTCTTGTTTCACAACTTCTCCGTCTGATTAAACTAAGCAGCATGTGCTTCTTAACTGATGAGAAAGAAGCTGCAAAAGTTCTCATCACTGGGAAATCAGTATGGATCTGCCAAACCTTGCTTTCAAAGGGCTGAGAAAAGCTATTACCTTAATAGTGCATTTGTTTTTGGCAAGTTCTAACAGGATATAGCTAGAAACCTTCTGAAGGCATGTAAGATCCTTTCTTTTGCTGAGAATATGCGTGATCCTTCTCTTCATCCTTTTTGACAGCTGCATCTTCTCAGTCATTTAAGAGGAAGAAGGTAGCCACACAGAAAAGAAGGCCTGCCGAGTGCCTGAGAACCTTGCTGTCTGGGTCTCCAGCAAAATTTTCTGTGAGCACTTATTCCTCATTAACCCACAGCAGTCCTGTCTACTTCATTTAAGTCACTCCTTTAGGATGGTAGCTCTCTGGTTTTACCTCACCCTAACAAATAATCATTTGGGACCAATGGGTTCTATGCATCATTATTAAAGGCAGTTATTTGTGTCCCCCAAGTTTGCCTTCAGTGAAAAAAACAGGTACAGAGGCTGTTCCTTTTATATGAACAGAGCAGAAAGCTCTATAGTAGTTTTTCTTGGTCTCCAAGAACCAGGATAGTGGTCCCATCCAGTTTCTTTTTTTTATTTAAGCACTTTCAACTTTTATGAAAGCTATGTGAAAATGCCAAGATATGGTTATTCTACAAGTGCCTACTCTATAAATATTAATGCTGACTGACAAAGTAGTATCTGGGAGCTGCAACTGCATTTTGCTTTGGGGAGGCAGCATTTTAAGTACAAGGTGTTTCATCTTTTAACCTTTCTCCCATTCCTTGGTCTTTGTCATCATGTTAGTTATGTCAGCAGAGACCCTCCAGTGGTGTAGCCTTCTTGTGTTCTACATTGAAAATTATTTGATAATAACACCCACCCTGAAATCCAGACCCATTTTCTGCTGCTCCACCTTAAGAAGATAATGGTAGTGACAGTGTTCATGGTTCTGTAGCTAAAATCCACATGACACCTTGCACTGGATGGTTTATAATCAGTAAATTCAATCGTATTGCTCTCTCTCTCTCTCTCTCTCTCTCTCTCTCTCAGAATATTTCCTTGTTTAATGTGACAAGTGACCTCTCTATTACTTGGGTGCCTTACCTTCAACTACTTCTAATTTTTTCTAACACACCATTTCAGGAAGGGTCAGTTGTATAACTGCTGGTCAATGTGTTTTAAACCTGAATGTAATGTTATGTATGTATAACTTTGAAAATAATGTTATGTTTTGTAAAGTGTTTTATAATAAGTTAGTACTATATGCACTAAATGCTGGTATTGCTTATGACTATAATCTGCTTGAAACTAGCATTTACTAAATATTGAATGTGTATTATTATCTTGGAGCTTTTCTCTCTGGGCCTCAGCTGAAAATGGACATATATCCAGTCGGACTATACTGGTCAACAAATGTAAAATAAAATAACATAAAATAAAATAAAATAAATAAATGTCCCTGTTCCTCTTCTTTGAGCCACCTGTTGCCCCTGTCATTGACTGTAGGAATCAGATGTGATAGCTGTCGTGTGGCATCTCTTGAACTACAGCCTGTAAATGGGTTTTCCTATTTCTTTGTCTGATGTGGTCATTCATTCTGTGTTCATCCATGGAAGGGTGGACAGCCCAATTTTGGCCAGAAGCCAAAGTATTACTCTGCAGAAGAATCCAAACATTTGTGTTCTCATGTTGAGGATGATGTTTCTAACCCTTTAGGCCCTGGATGAGCATCTGAAGCACAAGGCTATCTATGGGATGTTAACAAATAGGAATTAGTACATTACCTAAGCAGGATGGGGGACTGGAGTTGGGGACTCTTATCCCTAGTGAGTGTTTTGAGAAAGGCCATCATCTGAGCCATATTCCTAGTGGAGTTCCATAGCCGAAGGAGAAATTAATACTCTGGTGGACAACTTCAGGGACAGCACTAATCCCATCCTGGAGCATTAGATTCAGTGTGATAGATGTTCTGGCAACTTTCTAGATTTGGGTCACTTTGGAAGTTGAACTGTTTGCTACTTGTAAGCAGATAGTCTTACCCAAAATGTGTTCTCTTCAACAGCATATAGGGGTGTACACTAGATACTCCATCTTTTAGCAAAAACTGTTTTACTGATTTTTTTTTTTTATAAACAGCAAGTAACACATATTAGATCATTCAATGTACAGTATCATAAGAAAAAATAGGCAAAATAAATATGCAAAAAAAAAACAATAAAAATATATCCAGCTATTATTTGTGAAGCTAAAATTACTGCGGCCCCATCTAGAACTCTATGCAGGTTAAGTAGATTTAGGTTAAATATACCATCCTTATTAACTAAACTCAATATTAGTGTTCAATATGCAATGTTATAAAATACAAACTCAAGGCCTTAAAGACCTTCTAAGAGCTCTCCTTCAATATACCTAGTATTGTACACTTTTTATCCTAGTAGTGTATCTAAGCCTTGCTTAAATAAAAAGACAACACCGAGCTTCCTAGTCCTAAGAGCCAAGGAATTCCACCAACATCCTGCTCTGAAATGAAATAATTAGCCATAATCTTAGCATTGCATTTACCAATTTCCATCATAAATTATCCATTTCTGGTTATGTTATGATGATATACCCAAGTTATGCCTACACTAGCTCTAAAACTTTTAAATTTATACACTTGTACATAATAATGACATCTCACCTTAATAATCAATATCTAATTGAAAATAATGATAGTTCCTTTAACTTATTAATGTAACTACTTCCCCTTAAACTTTTTATCTGCCATGTAAAATATTTCTGAATCATTTTAAGTCTTTCAATCTGTGTATAATTATATGTACATATATTCCTACCATATTGAATCACAGGTCTTACAATACAACAGCTTTATAAAATGAAACTATTTCTTCCCTATCCCCGCAAGCAATGGTTCTCAAAATATTTATTTAAAAATAACATTTTCTGATAACATCCTTTGGCTTTAAACAAAAATTTAAATTACTATCGACTTTTATTCCCAGGTCTTTAATATTTTTCACAGCATTCAATACAATATTGTTCGCAGAATAAAGGTAATATATGTTATTCCTACCATAATGTATACTACAAGTCTTCTTTCCATTAAACTCCATATTATTAATGGATGCCCTGATAAACAATTCATCCATATACGTTTGTATTATACTTTGATATGAACCGAAGGTAATTACTGATTCTGTCTTAGAATCTTCAGCATATTTACAGTCCCATAACCGTTTTACAGAAGGAAGGATGTCATAAAAAGGTCATATAAAAAGAACCTTGAGGAATACCTGAATAGTCAATTTTAGATTCTAATCTTATCCAACTAGATCTGTAACACAGCCAATTTTTTACCCATCTTATTACACAATGATTCATCTCATATCCTAACTTCATCATAATAATTATTTATTATTTGGGATAGTGTCAAATGCCTTACCCATATCTAAATAAATTATCCACTGGCAACACATTATCTAATGTTTCCCAAAATGGTTGATAAAATGACAAGAAATGTGTCATACATGCTCTCCACTGGGTAAAGCTGTACTGAGTAAAATCATTCTTGGACCAATTATATCAAATATGTATTTATAAATCACTCTCTTGAAACATTTTCCCAATACACAGGTTAAACTAATTGGCCTATAATACTCAATGACTGATTCATCCCCACCCTTAGGAATAGGTATGATTGTTGCCTCATTCCACAATCTTGGTTCATATCCAGCTTCCAATGAGCTTTGAACAAGTTGTAACAAACACGGCGTATTGGTATCAATAAGACATTAACAACAGTGTTTCAAAACAAATTAGGACACAGCCCATCTAAATTAAATTTAATAATGCCATTTATATATTTATCATCCTTTGATATAACAATTGTAGTCAAGAATAGGTCTGCTAAATACCTAAAATCCATTAAAATTTTATTATTCTGCACTTTGTTGTAAGCTGAATTCTTGCTATTACACTGTTTTAAGTGTTTATAAAATACTTCCTTATTATCTACAGCATAATTTGCCAAATTTAACTCATATATACATGTAATCTGCTACATACATCTCTTAAATCCAACTCTAGTCTGTTTATACCTTCCTTTATAACCCTCACTGGGATACAACATGAATTTCATCCAGAGAAACTTACTTCTTTGTATTAAATTAATCTAATTCCATATTCTACCAAGGGACTTTGTTATAGATCTAGCTGAAACTAAAGGTACACATTTTGCAATTAGTTGTTATAAAAATGTACACATTTGTTCCCATTCAGTGTCTATATTTTCTTGACATACCACTTCATCCCATTTCCCATTCGGTAGATCCTTCTTCACCTTTATAAAATCAGTTCTACAAAATTAATGTCTGTTTTCATCCATCTTTTTATCTGTATATGGCAGAAGAGACTGAAAATTGCATATCACATAATACTGCTCAGACCCCAGTAACCCTGGTTCAACAATACATTTTATCTCTTTCCCGACTAGCTTTGACCAAACTATGTCAAGTATATTACCTACTCTAGTAGATCTGTGTACATCTGTGCTCCATACTGGATTTAACCAATTCATCAATTATTTTTTTACCACTGGGAACATATTCCCACATAACATTTGCGCATTAAGATCCTTAGCTAGAAAATCATAATTATTTTCAAATTAGATGCAATTATCCTACCAACTTCAATGCCTTCCCTACAACTGAAACCTGTGGGTGTGTAGAATGAATGTGCCTTAACTGAGATGCTGTTAAAGACTATGCCTATGGGGTTCCCTATCAGAAGCCTGAAACACTATAAGCTTGAAAATTAAAATCCTGAAACCAAAAGCCTGAAAATTCAAAATCCTGAAAACCCAAAATCCTGAAACTCAAAATCCTGAAAACACAAAATGGACATACTGACGTCATTGTGCCTTTGCTATTGTTAGCCCTGTGGTGTTAGGTCATGCGTTGGGCTCAGGTAAGTGTGCGGTTGGTTTTATGTTAGGGTTAGGGGCGGTTTAAGTGAGATAGGGTTAGGGTGCAGGTTAGGCATGTATGCAATAGTGACAAATATTGGGGTTAGGGGCGGTTTAAGTGAGTTAGGGTTAGGGCGCGGGTCAGGTGAGTGTGCGATAGTGACGGACCTTAGGGTTAGGGTTAGGGTCAGGGTCAGTTGGTAGATATTAGTGTCTTTATAGTGACATATTAGCATTATTTGTATTTTCTGGATTTTGAGTTTCAGGATTTTGGGTTTTCGGGATTTTGAATTTTCAGGATTTTGGTTTCAGGATTTTGATTTTCAAGCTTATAGTGTTTCAGGCTTCTGATAGGGAACCGCCTACGGACATAATCTCAAAATCCATACCCTTAGATAACAAATTATATACATACTTCACATTCAAATAAAAAAATATCCTACCACATTTCTTCCCTTCCCTAACTTTGTGATATACCTTGGTAAATTTAAAGGAGGGTTTCTTTCTGAGAACCAGGTGTCTGTTATGAGAAATACGTCAACACTGTCAAACTTATTTTAAGCCTCTAATGCTAAAAAATTATTTAAATATCTAGCATTATACATAAAATTTAAAATGCCATTGATTCCAACTCTCTCAATTCTGACATTACCTCCTTTTCTTCCAAAAAAATTTTAAATGACCGATCACTTTTTTGAGGAGAAACCCAACCTAGATGTAACCCGTTTCCTCTAAAATATTCAGGATTATTTAGCATATCTTCCTAAAAGGCAATTACCTCAATACATACCGTAAGGCATGATCTTCTTATGTTGTTGTTGTTGTTGTGTCTTTCAGCTTTTCCCGGTTAGGGGTCGCCACAGCGGAACTCTGGTCCGCTAATGATTGGCAGTAGATTTTTACGTGCCGAGTTGCCAGCTCTGATGCACAACCTTCAATGAAGGTACGCCCATTTACGTATGTCTCCACACAGAAGACGCCCTAGGCATGGTCTTCTTATATTATTTGTAAATGCTTCATTACTTTAGCAAGCTACTTAACATTTATCTAAATTTATAAGCAGGAATAATATCACAAAATACTACATCAAAACACTCCCTCTTCCTTAATTCAGTAATCTCCTTAACATAACTGATAAAAGACAGATGTATTACTCCTTCCAACATCAAGTACCCCAGCAACAATTAAACTTTAATATATATATATATATATATATATATATATATATATATATATATATACATACGGGTTCCTTTCAGAATATCGAAATTGCAGAACACTGAACCTCTGATCACCAAGGAACAGAAGATCAAAGTTCTGCAATATCGAACTAAACCCCCCCCCTAAAAATGTGAAAACTTATTTCACGTTTTTTGCAGGGGGAAATTTACCTTTCTCTTCACTGTAGTGCAATATCTGAGTTGGTATATTTAAGTAGCAGGGGGTGTGGGGGTGCTGGGGGGTTTGCCCCCTGCAAAAACTTACAGGCAGAGTTTTTATCTTTTTTTTTTAATTTAGTCTACTTTCATGTTTGCTGTTGTAGAACATCGATCGTCTTATCCTTGATGATATGTGGTTCAGTGTTCTGCAACTTCGAGCATTTGTAGACCCATATATGTATATATATATATATATATATATATATATATATATATATATACGTATTTTTTTGTGTTCTTTAACTAGTGGAAACATATGACTACTTGCTGTTTCAATATCAAACTATATCTCTTTTCTAAGTGTAATTCACCTTAACATTTTTTTGTTTCTCCGTGGCACTTTAAACAAATATACTTTTCAATTTCCCTACCTTCTAGTACATTACCAAGTGTATTATCGGCGATACCCAGGTTGGCTAAGCTATCATTTGTATCAAGTAAAGTTGTTTGCACCTCTTCATTTTTTAAGACCTTAACTATTGGAAACGTGATTTATTTCTCTTTCAAAGTCAACCTGTATCTCTTTTGCCAGTGAACTTTTATTGGGCCTTAAAATACATTTTCCCTATGTCTAAACACTTAAAACAATTATATTTTACAGTATCCCATCCTTCTAAAACATTGCTTAACATCTTATATGGCTTACATTTTGTTACGTATCCTCTGAAGTAAGTCTATTAAATAAAAATTATCCATTTTTTCCATTACTTTAAAAGACAAGAACACACCTAACATTCCTAATATGGTTAACATGCAAAGTCATGAAACTGTATCTTTGTGTCTTCACATCACAGTGAGCACACCCGCTCACCCCTGTCTAGTCATAATCCTTCCCTTAAATACCAGGAAGGGGATGTGTCTTTCTATGTGGTTAAGCCCTCCCTTATCTTTCGCACAAACCCTTCCACAAAAAGAAAGCAAAAATAAAAAACCTAACAATACACCCGACCCTTAAAAGAACTGGAGGTGTAACCCAATAGTTAATCAGCACACTTCCTGACTCACAATTCAAAAGAAAAACTCAGAATGCTCACGCCTCTTCTATGTAAAAAAATGACCATCCTAGACAATCTATATCACCTAATCTCACACTCTCTATAAATTCACATTAGGTAGCAAGGTGAGTGAGTGTTTAAGGTCTCTGCCTCATACTACTTCAGTTTAAGGTTTGTTTCTGACCAATGTCAGTAATGTGTGGATCTTGCATGTTTACAGTATGTCTGCATGGGTTTCCTCTTGGTCTTCACCACCTATCAAACACTATCCAATTGATTGGCTGCTCTAAATAGTCCCTATATATTGAATTACCTTTACAGTTGTGACCGGGTTAAGTTGGCACGGGGTTCAGAGGTTAGTGTTGTTGCCTCACAGCAAGAGGTTCTCTAGTTTGTTTCTCAGCTGGGGTGCCTTCTATGCGGAGTCTGCATGTCTTCCCTGTGTTCTTGTGGGTTTCCTCTGGGTGCTCCGCTTTTCTCCCCCATTCCCACGAAGTGCTGTAATTGGCCGTAGGTGTGTGTGTGTGTGTGTGTGTGTGTGTGTGTGTGTGTGTGTGTGTGTGTGTGTGTGTGTGTGTGTGTGTGTGTGTGTGTGTGTGTGTGTGTGTGTCTGCCTTCTGTAGAAGGTTTGGTGCTGGGCTGGCAGCTCGACACCATAAAATACTACTGCCACTCATTCTGTGGACACCACACCAATGATATGCTGTGGTGAACACCACCGGGAGCAGCCCAAAGGAAAGGAAAGGAAAGGAAAGGAAGAATTGTGACTGGGTCATGGCTGAAAAGGGTCCATCATGACCAGTTCACATATCTTGTTAACACATGAAAAAATTAAAAAGAAGAAAAAATGTAAACTATCGATATGTTAGCTGTTTGCAAAATATTGTCCACATTATCAATTAGTTAATGTTCTTTTGTAACAAAATAAATCAGAACTCTGCAACTATATAAAATGAGTACAACATACACTCATCTGTCTAAGGCTGAGACCAGCTTGTCTAGCATAAAATAAACCTTGACTGTATAATTTCCATTACATAGCTTGTAATGCACTTTGGAATGAACAGTTCACAGTCCAGGTGCAGTCTATAATGAGCTCTTACTTTGCCCAGTCTATCCTTACTCCAGTGTGACCACCTGTTAGGTAAGTAGTCCTATGGATTATTTGTAAGAAATTATTATACTTACCCTAACTGTTAAATATACAAAAAAACGGCATTCTACGAATTACATAAGTGTTGCTTTAGTCTTTAGAGCCACACTTCTTTTGGGGAATATCTGATTACTTTTCTGCTTGAGACACTGAACACCTATTTTCTAGTGGAACTGTAGTACGATTGTTTTAGGTGCATATCATAATGGTAAACAGCTGACTTCCTTTCTGCCCTTTTGGTGCCACCATCGTATGGTTATAGGCCAACAATGTTGACTCCTAAGCAAATATTACTTCTCTTAGCAGTAACTAACAGAGTGCAAAATGCATATAGCTGGTATGTGAACTAGATCACAGCAAATACAGTTATGTAGCAAACAACCCTGAAGGGAACTACAGACTTTGGAAGTCCATCTGTACCTAACAGGAACATCATCAGCCACTAAGAAGCTTTGTTCTTCAGAATAATGCAAGAAAGCTGTAATTTGGAGGAAAGCAATTCATTTAAAGGAGGATACAACTTCCTGTACTTCTAAAGTGTTCCAAAGGAATGACAAAAGCCAAGAAAGACTCCTGTATACTTCCTAAAAAACAACTTATACTCCATGTTTCCTCATAACTAGGATCCCTTCAACACCCACACTCTAGATATTCTCAGAGTTATGTAGAACAAAAAGGCAAACAGGATATGAACTTCTTCTGGCTTTTCCCAGTTAGGGGTCACCACAGTGGATCAACTGTATGCTCATGATTGGCAGTGGAGTTTTACAGTGTCGAGTTGCCAGCCTGGTGCCCAACCTTCCACAGAAGGCACACACACTCACACCTAGGGCCAATTTAGAGTATCCAATCCACCTACTGCATGTCTTTGGGATGTGGGAAGAAACCGGAGCATGCAGAGGAAACCCACGTGACCACAGGGAGGACATGCAGACTCCACACAGAAGACACCCCAGCTGAGAATTGAACCGGAGAACCTCTTGCTGTGAGGCAGCAATGCTAACCGCTGCACCACCACTGCCACCCGGCAAATAGGATATGAACAACAAAACTAAAATAGAAAGGAAAATATGGAAAAGTAGGGGGCTAAGGGAATGTGCTAACACTGAAAAGACAAGAAGTCATCAGTCTTTTTAATGGTAGTCACTTCAAGCAGCTGTTCTGTGTTTATCTTCCTTTCTGCCTTTTGTCAGTTTCCCTTACATGGCAGAATTACTAGTTATGACACAGAAGGTGAGGGAGGACATCCTCTGCAGAAGTACTCTGAACTACTTCAGCAATAAGACACCATCTAGCATTGAAATGCAATCAAGCTTGTGGTATTTGGTACAGGTGTGAACAGAAGGCCAAAGTCACAGCTTCACAGATAGCTGAGGTACAACATACCTTTTATGAAGATTTCCAAATCAGCTATTACTTTGGTAGGCTCACCCCCAACCTTTCCAGGAAATTTCTTAACAGACTAATAGCAAAATATGAAGTTAAACTCCAATTGATACCTTCCTGCTAAGTCATGGGTGCTTCCACCCTGTTTTGGGTAAAGGAAATGTTATACTGGTCAGATTTCCTAATGAGTTTTCCCCTGATTGTGTAAGCTCATAACTGTCTCAGAAGATCATAATAATACCAAATCCTTTCTTCAGAATTCTGAGACTAAAGATAAAGGGAAGGGTCAGTATATTTTGATTAAGAACAACATACTTCTAAACCTTAAAAAATGACTGCTTTCACACCAAAACAGTTCACCAAAACAACACTGTTCACTATCATCTCTGCCAAAACCATAACAGAACAAGTAAACCACTTACATCATGGATGACCAGTTGAAATTTGACCAGCATGTATTGCAAGTGATTAAAAAAAACTCATGAAAAACTAGGTAAAATGTATAAATTATACACTGCACTCAATGGTGACAGAGTTTATAGTCATTTAGAGGAAAATTCAATCATGGCAATAGAACAAAAGGGTAATAAAAGAAAGTCATGTGGAACAAAAGATTATTTGTTGTTAAATAGTCAAACTGGAGAATTGTAAAGAGGGGGAAATCAAAGTATGGCATGGGCAGATTACAAAAAAAGCATTTCACAGCACCCCACATTCATAGATAAAGGACGGCATACAGATATGTAAGATACACCCTGTATTGATCAGTTACATTACAGAGACCATGAAAAAGTGGCAAACCACTTTGCAGCTAAGCCAATTTAAAGGATAAATTTGTATTCCAGGGATAGAAATTCAAAGGGGGGTATTCCAGTGTGACCCTGTGTCACTATTTCTCTTTTGTCTTGCCCTTAACCCATTAAGCTGTTTACTTAACAGATAAGGTCATGGCTACAATTGGCTCCCAGAAAACAACAAAGTGTAAAGACTTCTCATCTTGTTTGTGGATGATTTAAAACTGTATAGTTCATTAGATGAGGAGATGAAATCACAACTGGAAGTGGTCAAAACTTTCTTAGATGATATAAGAATGTCATTTGGTCTTGATAAATGTGCAAAAATAACATTTAAAGCAGGAAAACTGCAGCACCAAGAAAATATCAGTCTGGGACAGGAACGCAATATAAAGAGACATGAGCAGGAGAACATGTATAAATATTTGGGAATTAATGAAGGATCGACAATAAAACATGAGCAAATGCAAGCAAAACATAGTAAGGAATAGTTTAGAAGACTAAAATTAATACTGAAAACAGCCCTGACATCTAGGAAAAAAGTCCAAACTATAAACCAATTTGTTCATCCTGTTCTAACTTACAGTTTTGTTATGATTGACTGTCCCTAAAAGGTATTGGATCAGTTGAACAGGAAAACAAGAAAAATGCATCACACTTTTCAAATGATATATAAAAATCAGTGTTTACCAAGATTATATATTTCTCATTCTGAAGGAGGTATGGGCCACCTCAAAACTGATTACATGTGTAGATCTGTAACTGTAGGACTGCATACATTTCTGCTGACCTCACTAGCTCCAAACACAGTGAAAGTTTTGAAACATGAAGAGAACAAGTCTAAGATTACTTTTCTGCTTAATTTAGTAGAAGCATATCAGTGTCAAGTGGGAATGAAAACCAAACTAGAAATAGACAAAAGTCAAGCAGCAACCGAATGCACCAAAACAAAAGACAGAATATAAGGAAAAGGATCTAATGATAATTAAAGAAACGTGGGTGGAAAAGGCATATATATATATATATATATATATATATATATATATATATATATATATATATATATATATATATATAGTTACGCGTATGAAAACTCCTAGAACAACCTCTTGTTGATGACAGTCTAAAGCAGGAATGGTTAAAGAGAGGTGAATTTAACCCAAAGGATGAAAGGTTAATATTAGTGTCCCAGGACAGTTGACTACGTAGACATTGGTTTACAAAATCCATTGAGCATATAGGAGAAATAGACAAATGCAGATTCTGTAAAACAGAACTGAAAACAGTGGCACATCTTGTTGCTGGGTGTGATACACTAATGGCAGAAGGCATAATAAAGTGGTAAGACTGTTATATTGGGGATTGTACAAACATTACAATATTGAAGTAGCTGAGAAGCAGTTGTAACATGAGCCACAAGGCATTATAGAGAATGATGAAATTTATATCATATGGGATCAGCCATTGCCAACAGTTCAAAAAAGCAGAATTGAGAAAACCATATATATTAGTCATACCTCTCAACCATTCCAAATGTCTCTGCATTTACTGGTTTTAATAATGGGGTGCCACAAATTTACGAATGAGCCCTTCAATTCCTGATTTTTTTTTATTTACAGTTTCAAGTGATGGCTGATGTCATCCCACATCACACAATGTCATTAACATGCAGAAGTGTGCCTGATGACATCAGCTTAGTGAGGCAATGCCTGACTGCCTGTCAGACTTGGAGACTGTGGTGGGACTTTCAAACCATGGTGGTGGTGTGAAATAACCACACAGCAAGCATGCTATAGGTGATCAGAAAGCCAAAAAACTTTACTGCTGTGAGAATGAGTATAGCAGACAGGAGAAAAGCTGGTGCTAGAACCAACCCACTTGTGTTGACATTGAAATATTCTTATCAGTCTACACCCCGGCCTCAGCAACATTCTCTCTGTTTACTTATTTGCAGTTCATTTAAAGATGTTTGCCATTTATTTTTCTAGTAGGTGCTAGTCAATGTGCGAATCAAGTTTGGATTTGCAGATTATACCTTCCCCTTTGTTTTGCAGGTTTCACTGTTTTGTTATGGGATAGATGTGTGATAGTTGGTTAGTTTCTGCTGCTTCCCACATGAATTGTTACATTCTTTGCGTGCATAACAGCAGAATTTTCCACATGTGCCATGCTGTTTCATTGCTCTGGGTTGTGCAATTTGTACAGCTGCTTTGTTTTCTGCAGTTCCACTGTACAGATACAGTCAGGTTATCATTTTAAAGGGAGGTGCGTCATCATATCTTTTGATATTGTAGTGTATGTGTGTGTGTGTGTGTGTGTGTGTGTGTGTGTGTGTGTGTGCGTGCGTGTGTGTGTGTGTGTGTGTGTGTGTGTGTGTGTGTGTGTGTGTGTGTGTGTGTGTGTGTGTGTGCGCGCGTGCATGCGTGTGTGTGTGTGTGCGCGTGTGTGTGAGGGCACGCGCCCTATGTCTGTGTATACATTAGACAAATTCATTCTGATGTATTTAATTCCATTTTCATTTGTATTTTTATTGTTATTTCTTGTTCAGCACATTTACTTTGTGTCTACATTTAATGCACTGCCACTAACCCTCATTGATTGGAAAATATAGGTACAGTTATACGTAAACTAAATTAATAAATATTTAAATCAATGTTATTTGATTGGGTGATTCCTAGCAAAACTTTATAATTAGTAAGACTTTCATGGATTATTGATAGCTTAATGTACCTATGTTTAAAGGCAATAGTTTAGACTCTAGATTTTAGAATCAACTATTTGAGTATGGATTTTATATGTATTTATACTTAGATGTTGGAGGTGCTAATTATTATATTAGTTCATGTGTATTGACATGATCTGTGCCCACAATCACTATTTCGCTGCAGTGGTGCAGTGGTTTGCATTGTCACCTCACAGTAAGAGGTTCTCTGGTTCAATTTTCAGCTGGGGTGCCATCTGTGCGAAATCTGCATGTCCTCCCTTTGTTTGTGTGGGTTTCCTCCGGGTGCTCTAATTTCCTCCCACATTACAAAGACAGACATCTGGAGCGTTTCTCCCCAGGTCTCCACTGAAAATGGGGTCATTCCAAGTTGGTCTTTCCCAGTAAACAAACGTTAAATAAATAAATAAATTATATTAATAATGTTTTTGATGTTTCACATTCAACCTTCCATTTAAAAAAAGAAAAGAAAAAGGGTGACTTGTAGGTCTGACCTGCATCAATAAATAAATAAATATGTGTGGTGAGAGACTGCTGTCTACTACAATTTCATTTTTGCCCTTAATAAGTAGTTGCATGAGTTATATGGATGCAGCCGCAAATATCCAATTTAATCTATGATAACACAGTGCACAAATTAATACAAATTGCTTGGAAGGGCAACATATTCCCAGCAGTCTCATCTGTTGATGAAATGTAAATGAGCCTGTAAAAAGGGTAACTACAAAAAACTGTTAACATGCTTGCTATACTACTAACTCTATTATTATGTGTTTCTTGAAGGAGAATTTTAATGCATTTCATTGTAACCTTGTTTCTATTAGTCAAAATTTAATTCTGGTAACAAAGGGCTGTTTTGACGTGGGAGGGGTAAGAGAAGGATGAACCAAGTGGAAACTTATTAGATAAACCAAATTTTCTAGCTACACTCTTGAGTATTTGAACAGAGGGCCAGTGTTTATCCCATATATTTGTTGGAGTTTGGGCTACACTGTCATCCTTCAACTTCCTGGGCAGTTTCCACAGCTTTAAATGTTAAAGTTTAACACAAACAATACAGTGAAGTAGAATGACTCATCCTGATTACTCCCTTTCTAAATGTTTAACTCAAGATACAACATGGAGAAGATCATTAGCACATGCGACCCAAACAAACTATATTTCTAACGGTCTTCACTTTCCTGTTTTGTCCTACATTATCCTGCTTTGTTTTACGGATACATTCCTGCATTTCATTATAAGAAATTGAATGTGATTTGGTTACATTTCGAAGAAGGGGTTATCTATGTCAGGTGATATAATCACACGATGAGGCATTTTATTATTTTAATACTGGGCACATATCTCCAACTTTCCAAGACAAGTAGTGTACTGGATAATTCACGAATGGGTATTTCATTATTGGTGAAATGATATTGTTTGTAATGTGAATTAATGGTACAGTCATACCTCTCAATCTCTCAGAGCAAGAAATTGGACAAAGCAAATCTCTCAGATCAAGAAACTGGACAAACTAAAAATAATGGTGGGACAAAGGCCTGAAAATAGGGACAAATTTTAAATATTCCTCCTGTAAACTTAGTTGCTAGAATAACAGGTTTTGCATTATTATGCATTTTCTGAGGGATATGAAGTCTGAAATTCAAATGTTTGCCATTATTTATTATTATTTAGTGATTTCAATGTTCATGTTGGTATCCCACAATTCCGTTGGAGTGGGCGGGTTATGTGATTATGTGTGCAAATGTTATGTTAATCAGTATTCCAATTTTTGGCCAGTTGTACCAACTTTTCACTGGCCCTTGTCCAGATTTTTGATGTTTCCAGGTTGAGAGGTATGATAGTAGTCCATGAAAAGAAGACAAAAATAACATTGATCATTGAAATTTCTACACCCAGTGATTACAGTGTCATATGTACAGAGAGACACAAAGTCATAAAATACCAGAATTTGCAGGCAAAAAACAAGGCCAATGTGGAAGAAGGATACTCAGACAGTTCCAATAGTAGTGTGAGCAAAGGGTCTTGTAAAACAGAATTTACAGTCTTATTTTAGATATGCCATATGTAGCTCCATATGAATTGCTGAAGAAGTCAATTTTAGACACATTCTGGATGTTGTGAAGAAGAGGACTTTTGGTAAACATCAATGTTTGAAACAATACTAATTGTACGAACTTTAATCATCCTTTGACTTAGGAATGGGGTCCATTCATGTCTAATATCTCAAAGACTTGAAGAAATTAAACGAGGGGTAAAAATCTGACCAGGTATTAAGTAAACTCCATGTAGGCTTCGGGTGATGCCTTTATGGAGTTTACATATTAGCACAATGAGCAGCAGCACTAATCGCTTATTCATACTGCTCCTCGCTTACACAAATACGAGGAAGGCCTCATGGTCAGCAACAGTGCTGCCAACCAGGGAACTGTGCAGAGTAGCATGCGCACAGAAAGGAGAAGCATTCAAGTTTGCTAGAGGCAAACATGCGCAGTGATATCGCACAGACAGCCACAGTGACTACCAGAGTTGAAAATTCTGCAATAGCAGCAGTAAAACCACAGTAAAGAAAAGTTTACTGAGTGCAATGTACGCTAAAACAATTATTTGCAGAATGAAATAATGGAGGGGAGAGTAAGCAGCAAGGACAACTACAAGGAAACATATACTGGGCAGGAAAAGTGTGCTGATAAAAATGGGCACAGACATGAATGATAGGAATGAATAAACAGGAAGAGAGCATGATAAATATGGAAATGTCCCCAAGGTAGGATATGTCAATTTATGTACACTTTCAACACACATCATTAGTTTAATACTTAGCACATATCTAGACAGCAAAGTACGTATTGCTGTTTACACCTCCTGTGACATTATGATATACACACGATAGTATATATGTGATGGTCACGCAAGGTTACATGTCAATGGAGGTGAATGGCTGTGATATAAATATCATTGATGTGCTCACTGGAGAAGACAATTAGCACGAAGAGCATATACAATAGGGGGTATGTGTATACTTTGAAGATCTGCAAAATGACTTGCTTGAATATGTCAAAAATAAGGATACTAAGTAACAAATCAAGATAAACCAAATAATGTCACAAAATAAAAAAAAAAGATATCTGGAAACACACTTGGATATAATAAGTCACTTTAATAATGCTAGTTCACACTTTCACATAGAATGCTTTGCCAGGCACAGAATCCACACAATACATTTCACACTTAAATATATTTTAAAAACCACATGGTTTAAAATTAATTAGCCATATTATCTTAATCAATTAAAATTTAAAGAAACACTAATACACCTTTATTTTACTTTATTATGCAACTCTTTCAGTATAGGTTTAATGCTAAGCACACCATTCTAACCTGGATAATTGTGTGCTTTGAATCTGATAATCTATTCACATTCTTCTTTTTCAGTTAAATTAACCATGGCACCCCCTCTTTACTGTTCCTGGATGACCTGTAATATCATAAACTTGAATAAGTGTGCACTATCAGTTTCTTTTATGTGTTTATATAATTCATTAGTTTCTGTATTTTTTCTTATTTCTGAGAACTGATCACCTATACATTCCTTTAACTTTAAATTAGTTTCACCTATGTAAAAAGCTTCACATGCTTCACATTTTGCCAAATAGATAATTTATTTATTTATTTAATAGATAATATTCTTAGACTCACAATTTCCATAACTTTGTAATGTAAAAACTTTCCTTGTGACTGGGTTTTTAATATATTCCACTCTATAAATAAATTTACATTAAATACATTTATTACAAGCATAAGTCCCTTTTCTGTCACGTTTAATTTTATTAATAGTTTGAATCTGTTCTTTGTAACTTAACCTATTTTTCAATGTTCTTGATTTTCTATAGCCAAACTTCAGTCCTTTACCATTTCTTTTAGTTGCGGTATCTGTTGTAATATCTGCCAGTGCCTACTAATGACATTTTTCACATCATTTGTTCTCCTATTGTATGTTAAAATGCATCTACATTTATTCCTATTGTTAATATTATGAGCTACACAATTCTCTTCATAAAATATAGGTTTGCTTCATATTGTCTCATCCCCTTAATCTGTTGTTTACAGTCACTTATTTTATTACAGTTGTGTCCCCGCTGCATGAATTAATCAGTCATGATTTCTTTTTTTTTTTAAAACAAGTTTATTGTTTTTAACATACAAAATAAATATCATAACAATCTTATACAAGCAATTAAAATGTAAATAGTTATAACATTTGATAAAACAACCAAAATATTTACAGAGACATCCAGTACAAATCAAATCAATTGATTAAACTGTAATGTCTTACTAATGAAACTAAGACTTTTTTAACAGGTTTTGTAAAGTATCCCATATAGTATAGTAAGACGTTTTTCTAGTAGTTCTTGACTTTATTGTCATTAGTTCCATATGACACACTTCAGTCATAACATTTTTAAATTCATTAAATGAAGGAGGAGTATCTGAAATCCAATTTCTGGTTATTATTTTTCTAGCCACTGCTAGAATAGACCATAATAAGGGAAGTTTAACTTTTTTAACACTTTTAGGAACAGGAGTGTTAAATAATATAAGTGATTTAGAGACAATGAAATTATCTGTGAAAAAAGCCTGCAAAAAATCATTGATTAACATCCAATATTCCTTCAATTTTATACAGTCATAAAACATATGTGCCCAATCAGCATTTATTTCTACATTACATCTGTTACATAAGTTGTCTTTATTGTTTATTTTATTCATCATTAAAGGTGTATAGAAAGATCTATGTAAAAATTTCCAAGTAAAAAGTCTCCAATTAATGTTTATCTTGTTGTTTTGGTGATTCACCATTAATGGAAATGAAATAATTCCAATAAGTATCTGAATTGTAATGAGTTTCTTCTCTAATAATTTTATGTATGTGTGAGAGCTTACCTTTATCAGAAACCCTATGTTGTAAATTTAATATCAAGTAATCAATCAGAATTGGGACAGATTCTTTAACTGTTAAAGACATTAAATCAAGTTTATTAATAAGATGTTGTCTAAAAGTCTGAATTTCTAACCAACATGTTTCTCTCAAATCAAATTCTTGCTTTAAGAAGTCTAAATTTTTTACTTTATTGTCAGACAGCAACTGATACCAATACTTTAAATCATTCTCTGTGACTAGAAGAATTCTTTCAGAGGTGGATGATAAAAGAATACCTTGTGTATACATTATAGGGAATAGGATACAATTCCATTCCTTATATTTAGGATGCATAAATATAAAATTACGATATCTAATAATAATATTTAATGGGTAACTAGCTATATATTTTGGTGTAATAGATGAAGTACAAAATTCTTTTAGTAACCATAACATGGGGTTATTTACAATAGTATTTTTATGTATGAATGATATTTTCATGAAGTGAATGCTAATTAGTTCCCAATAATCTTTCCATTTTGCAACATATGACTGATCTATTAGCAAAGTAATAACTTTTATAATAGAAGAGATAGTATATAAATTAAAGTCTGGAAATGAAATGCCCCCTATTAGTATGTTTCTTTAATGCAATCCTTGGTCTATTAGGTGCCCATAAGAAATGTAACATTTGTGAATTCAATTTCTTAATAATTATTTTTGTAGGTGGGAGTATTATTGATTGTATTAAGTATAATATCTTAGGGAATATTATCATGTTAATAATTGTGAGTCTCTCTTCCATGGTAAAAAACATATTGTTCCAGCTGTTGAAAATATTTTGTATATTATGAAGACAGTTACTATAATTATTATGTATAATAGATTTAATATCTTTAGTTAATATTATACCTAAGTAAGTTATCTGACCTGAGTTGGGTATATATTTGTGAAAATCATTAGTGAGGACATTTTTTCGTGCATATATTGGTAATATTTTAGTTTTTTCTTCATTAAATATCAAACCAGAGATATTTTTAAAATCTGTCAGTTTATCAAATAATGACTGCATAGAAGAGTTAGTTCCTGCTGACGTAATTAGAACATCATCTGCAAAAAGTTGAATTTTAGATATTGTATTTTCATCTATATCAAATCCTTCTATATCAGTGCTGTTTCTAATCAAATTAGCCCAAGGCTCCATTATTAAAGTAAATAATAGTGGAGAAAGTGGACACCCTTGTTTTGTACCTTTTAATATGGGGATTTTTGTGAGACATATGTTCCTATCTTAATGTAAGCCAATGCTCCTTTATATAGATGTTCAATTAAATTCACAAATGCATCAGAGAAATTTGTACACTTCAATAAGATAAACAAGTAGTCCCAGCTTACTGAGTCAAATGCTGAACTTATATCAAGACTAATAAGTGTTAAATCTTTCTTTTTCCTGTTTGCATAATCAATTAGCGTTAAAGTTCTCCTTATATTATCAAAAGTATTTCTATTTATAATAAAGCCTGTCTGATCTATATCTATTATACCTGGAATGATTGTCTTTAATCTGTCAGCAAAAATACTCATAAACATTTTATAGTCAACATTAAGTAATGAAATAGGTCTATATGAAGTGCATCTGGTTGGGTCTTTATTGGGTTTTAAAATTGGTGAAATAAATGTGTATTGCCAGGATGGGGAGTTGATAACTCATTTTGAGCTGAAATGAAAACCCTATGTATTAATGAGTAAGTACTTTTAGGAAGAATTTTATAAATCTCTGGTATAATACCATCATTACCTGGTGCTTTGTTTGATTTAAGTTTGTTTATTTGTGTAATAACCTCTGTATATGAAATATTTTTATCTATTAATTTAGTCTGTTGTTTATTAAGTTTTTTGTTCATGTTTGTAGTTATAAATTTCTTTATTTTATCTTTAGAATCTATATTAATGTTATTGTGGTTAATTTTATGAAAGTGATTTCTAAATTCATCTAATATTTCTGGTAAACTAGAAACATTCTTCTTTTTCCCTGGAGAGAAAATTTCTTTGATATGATTTTGTTTATTCAGCCTTTTTGTTTTATTTTTAAGTCTATGTAAGTATTTGGGACTTATTGAGTAAGGCAAAAACTTATATTTCTCTAATGTTATTTTGACTTTATGGCTTAAAATTTCTTTGTATTTTTCATTTAATTTAATGTATTTATTTCCTCAATGACTTTTTTGTCCATAATATTTTCTTTATTATTATGTTTATATGAGTCTAATTTGCTTTGAATATCTAGTAATTCCTTGTCCCAAGATTTCCTTTTATTATTATACCATCTGATACTTTGTCCATATAAATATGATTTTAGAGCATCCCAAATGTAAATAATGGAGACATCAGGTGTAGTGTTTAAGTCTAAGAAATGTTGCACCTCTGTAAGTATATAATCTTTATAGTCCTTTAGTTGAGTTAAGTATGCTGGTATTCTTTTGATCTGAACATTATAAGTACTCTTTACCATAAATTCAAAGACAATTGAATTATGATCTGATATAGGACATGAAATGATTTTGGAATTAATTAAGTCTGTTACCATTTGGTTAGAAATAAAGACTCTATCTATTCTTGAATAAGTTTTATATCTGTTAGAAAAAAAAGTGTATGGTAATGATTTAGAATCTATCTGATTATTAATATCATTCAAATGATATAAATTAATAAAATCCTTTAAATGTTTTGCATTAGATGTAATTTTCCTTTTCCTATAGTAGTAGTATCTTTTTCATGCAGGATACAATTAAAATCACCTGCTAAAATAATATCTCCTATAGAAAATGATATAATCTTATTGAGATGGTGTTTCACTGTATTAATGCCAATTCCTGGTATCCAGTATACATTGATTAATGTATATATTTTCCCATTAATCTGTATTGTAACCATACAGAACATTCCTTTATCATCTTTATAAGACTTAATAGTTTTAGGTATGGGCATATTTTTGTTCCATAAGATAGCCACTCCTCTTTTTTTCTGTGTGTGTTCTGAGCTAACCAAGACTGTATATTTATTAGTGGCTAATTTATCTATATCCTTTTTCAGGAGATGTGTTTCTTGAAGGAATATTAAATTGGCTCTATGCAAATTAATATATCTCATTAAACTTGCCCTTTTACATGGGTTATTCAATCCATTAATGTTTAAAGAAATTCCTTTTAGAGATACCATTTAACTTTTATAAACATATAATCAGAATAACAATTAGTAAAATAAGTATTATTATGTCTCCTCCTTTAGGTGTTCCATTAATTATAGCTGTATTTAATGAAAATTTTATGGAATTTTGTGTAATTTTCACTTTTATTTGTAGTGACAATTAGTTTATAAAATGTGATGTGGATGTCAAAACTATATACACACAACAATAATCAGGTGAAAATAATGTTTGGATTAAACATTGCACCCAGCCTGGAGTTGAAAACTCCAACTTCGAGTAGCAAATACCACTCAAGTTATCCCCCTATCCTAAGCAGCAGTACTTCAGCTGCCACCAAATTAATTCAATACTAACTATTATTAACTAAAGTTAACCTCATTTAATTTGATTATCTACTATAACAAGGCTAAACAATTTATATAACAGCTTCATATAAACATATAAAACATTTAGAAACAACTAATATTGCTATGTACATCTATTCTATATAATAAACTCATAACCAAAATAGCATTCTAACAATCTTGATAATGGGAGCAAAGAAGAGAGAGAGAGAGAGAGAGAGAGAGAAAAAAAGGGAATATCCATATGGTAATTTAATAAAAGTTTGTAAGAATAAGTTCTTATTATATGTTTATGCTCATTTGAATTCAATAACATTTATTATCTTAGGCTATTATGACTCAGACATTACTTATATTAGGGTATTCCCACTTTCTGCCATAGTAATACAGTTAAAAGCTTTAAAACTTTAAATTACTTGCACCAAAAGCTTCCTTCTCATATTTATTATTGCCAATTAAATAAAATAATTATTCTCATGCATAAGTTAAAAGAACATACTGCACAGCAATATTGATTCCTAGTTATACATAAATCATTGTGATGAAAGCCATCTGTATTTTATATATCTGAACTGCAGCTTTAAAATATGTCACATGACAATTTCTTCTGAAATATAATCATAATGATACATATACTTGTCTGTTAGTCAAGGCAAATGATTTATAACATTACATATCTTTAAATCATAAGCATCTATATACATTAAAGTGCAGCAGTCATATAAGCTTTCAAAAACAAGTGTACATGTGTTTTACCTTCTATCCCTTCTAAAATATCTCATTTGTTTACTATGGCATATTAAGTCATTTAAAATCATTATAACTTTTATATTTTATAAGTTACATCTTAAATAAGTAAGTTATTATAAAGAAAAACTCACATTTAGATGTCATAAAGTTCGTTTTTCATCACAAAATCACATTTACAGCAGTTCTACTTCCTGAAACAGTTTACTTCTTGAATTTGCGATGTGTCAGTGTGAAATCAGGGGTCAAAGTTCAAAATGGCTGCTTTCAGCTTCTCTGCGTGTATTCTGAGTGTTGAAGCTTTTAAAACGACTCGAGGACACTATTCACGAGGAAACCCACATCCCAGATTGTCTCCCATAACATTCTGGTGGGAATTTTAATAAAAGCAAGTGACTGACATTCATTTTGCAATACAAATGGATCTAAACAGTGCAAAACCTTCTCGAAGCACTTTACAAGTCATTACAGTCTCTATGACAGTGAAACCAAGCCTACAGTTGTTTAACATAAACACAACTTATTTTTATATGCCCCATTTCATTTTCTCATTCAGATCTTATTACATACACATATCAGTATTATCAGAAGCATATAACTTTATAAATAAGAGAGAGAGAGAGAGAAAAAAAAGGACCTACAAAGAGTATCTACAAAGATATTTTACTTGCTGTTTGTTTTAATAAAGTAGAACATGAGACATATTACTTTCAACTACTTTAGTTCTAGTTAACTGCAATTATATCATGACATATTATTTAAAATCATGTATTAAGCAATTAAGTCATGGTATAATATTTAGCAACAGTATTTAAACAGCATAAATAATTTTAAAGAAATAATAAATTATTTTCCCCTTATTTCATATTTTTCATCAAACCTCTCTCCCTGCCCTCCCCCACCCTTCACTAAATGTTTAGTTTAAAGAGAATGCCATTATTTAAAACAAGAAGAGAAAGGAAATGTATCAAATTACTAACCTTAGGTCTCTTTATTACAAAGAGAAACAAGTTGATTCATATCAGGTTATTTGTTCCTCAGAAAGTTTGATTATTTATAAAACAAAATCAGTTCTTTGCACACAAAAAAATAACTTTGAATAAATCCTTAAGATATTTGTGGCTTTCTTGAAAATGTAGTAACTGTAATTAAAGAGTTCAAAGAAATATAGAACATATCATTTGTTTTTTAGTCTTTTTTGCTTCTCTGAAGTCTTCCAAGAAGTTCCTGTTGCCATCCTCTTTAGCGAAGAACTTGCCCATTCCATATCTTCTATTTTATCTAATATTTTATTTTTTTAATATACAGCAAAGCAGAATCCAAGTCTTCAAAAATTCTAGGGCCATCCGGTAAAAAGATTTTTAGTTTGGAAGGAAATAAAAGATGAGTTTTGACCTGTGCTTTCTTAAGCTCTCTTATTAATGGCAAAAAACTTTTCTTTTTGTTATTACCAAGGAAGAATAGTCATTGTCAAAACGCACAGTTGCCTCATTAATTTTTATAGGTGCTTTAGCCCATGCAGATTTTAATACCATCTCCTTGTCATAAGATGATAAAAATCTTACAATAACTGATCTAGGATACTTTTTATTTATATTAGAATTAGATAAAGACCTATGGTCTCTTTCAATACCAAAAGAAAATGCTTCTGACAGATCTAAAGTTTTGGGAAGCCAAGTATTTAAAAAGGAAGTAATGTTGTTACCTTCTATATTTTCTGGCAGTCCAAAAATCCTTATATTATTAAGGCCTGGATCTGTTTTCCAAGTCATCTAGTTTGGATTGAAGGTGTGTGTTCTGTTTCAATAAAAATTCAATGTTAATTTCTTCTTCCTGAATTCGGTTGTCCATATCATTAAGAGTCTCTTCTATACCTGTAATCTGAGCTTTCTGGTGTTGTAAATCTTGATGTAACAAATCCATTTGTTTTGTGTTTTTTTCTATAAAGTTATCAATTTTAACATCCAGTCTGTCCATTTTAGTTGTTAGTTGCTGAATAGTTGATAGTAAAGACTGAAGCTCTTTCTTGATGCTGGAATCCTGACTGTTAGCCTTACTGGAACTCATTCTGAACAGAGGTGATGAAAGAGAAATTTCCAAGAAGATTTCTGACAGGAAAATTATTTAAATTTTCTTTCTTTTTTAGATATTATTCAATATACTGATATTCCAAACGTTTTTAGAAAGAAAATGATTACATTAGTTGAATTTTAAAGTAATTATTTCCTGTCAGTGTAGTTATGTTGGTGGAGCTGAAGAAATCTGCTGCTATCCTGTGTTCATCCTTGGCCATGCCCCATCAGTCATGATTTCTAATTGATTTTCCATGTTAGTATCATTTGTATTTAATCTTGCTACCCGTAACATTTGATTTTTTGGTATATTATTAAAAATAAAAGATGGATGCATGCTAGTACAGTGTAAATAAGTGTTTCTTTTGATATTTATCTTATATAATGATGTTTAAATCTTACCTATTTCAGTCTTATTATGAGAGAAATTGAAAAAAACAATCTGAGGATAATGTACTGTCTTTGTAAATTTAAAAAATTGGTAGTCGTGTGCATGTACTTAATAAATTCTTCCAAAGTTATTAATGTACCATCCCATATAACAAACACATTATCAATAAATCTTTTCTAAAACAATATTTGTTTATGAAATTGATTTTTATCTTCTGAGAAAATATATTAATTTTCTCCTACATTCATCATTATGTTAGCATAAGTATTGGCCACTGGTATGCCCATTGCTACTCTTTTTCTCTTGTCTGTAATATTTATGTTGAAAAACAAAAATATTGTTAGTCAATACTATGTGTAACAAGTCGCACAGTACATTCATATTCACATTAGTAAAAGATATTAATGATGACGTGTTGTCCAATGGATCCTATTCTTATATTGTTAGTTATCAAGCTGAATAGAGTCTGAATCCAATGTTACAAAATAACAGGTTTTCACATCCTTATCAATCAGCCACTCAGAAACCTGTTGCAAAAAGTCAGATGAATCTGTAATTATACTGTCCACTGTTTCTAAAGTTGTTATTAGTTGTCTTTCTAAATATTTCAAATTTGGCTCAGTGACCCATCCCTTTAAAGACACTATAGGTCATATGGTTGGGTTTATAATGATTTGTGAATATGTGGTACACCATAAGTAACAGGTATTTTAGGTGACGGTGTATGTAGAAATTCTAATGTATCTAAGGCTATGTCCCCATCCATGTGCATATTATATACTAATGAATTCACTTCTTTAATCAATTGCATGACATCTATTTTTAATTATTATATCATTATTTTCTGTTAATGACTGCATAGCTTTAATCTGATCATTATTTAAATTACTAAATGCTTTTTTCTCTTTAACTTTATAAAGTTCATAAATTCATTTTTCACAAGCAGCTTCAAATGTTAAAATTACTGGATTACTTACTGGTATAAACTTACTCATTCTTCTAAGTGGTAGAGCAACTATTTCATTTTTACTACAAAAAATAAGCACCAGATTCAATCGCCTAATGAACATTTTTGGTTTCATAAGAGTCTGAGAATATCAGCTATATCTGCTGGTCTAACTGTAAGTCCTTTGTTGAGAGGAGCAATCTTATAGGTTCATAGGTTAGTACTAAGCTAACTGCCCTTGCGAGCCATTTTAAGCCTAGCCAATTACCCCTTGTGAGACTCAAACCCTGCACCTTGTGTTTGTAAGGCAAACACCTTAACCATTAGGCCACCCTCCCAACCCTATTATTCTCCATTAATACATGATGTGATAGGTTAAAAACTAAATTATTAGATTCAGCTGCAGTATGTCTTAGTATTTCCTGGAGTGACTCCTTGTGACGAGTCCTGGTTCATATTCCTCTCTTTTGTTCATCCTCAACTGCTGTAGCTCTTCCTCCATTTGTGTTGTGGGAGCAATGTTAGTGGTTTTTGTTGTAACAAAGGGAAATCCAAGGGGTCCAAAGCAGTCCCTATATTTGGGTCAATAATTGTCTGTTTTTGTCGCAGATGCTGTGTTGACGTTTGCGCTGCTTTGTTCACTGGTTGTGGCTCGTCAGTCTGTTGTAACTCTGCCTCATTCCCTCTGGTCACTGTTGCTATTGGTCCAAGAAAAAACAGCATCACTTTTAAAATCATTGAAGTCCCTCTGTAATTTGCATTTTTTGGTCTCAATCAGTCTCTTTTCAAAGGCTGTTAACCTTTCTACTAACTCATAAAATAACTCAGAATGTGCATTCATTTCACTGTCAGCAATCAAATCTGGTTTACTATTGAAATGTCGAATGGCACTACATCGACTGTACTGTAGTCAAACACGGAAGTTCGATAATAGTAATGTCAACGAAAAAAAAACAATCTAGGACTGTGTTTTAACATGGGTCGAGGTAGGGGAGATGTTTGTAGTTCTGAATAATACTGAACACCTACCTTGACCCATGTTAAAACCATTCCTAGATTTTTTTTTGTCATCGACATTACTATTTTCGAACTTCCGTGTTCAACTATAGTACAGTCGATGTAGTGCCGTTCGACATTTCAGTAGTAAACCATCAAATCCTTATGAAGTTCCATTATTTCATTTTTAGGATTATTTTCAATGGGTTCAAAGAACAAGTTCATCATGTTTATGTATTGTAATGAACAATTCAAATTCAACACCTGCCATTGTTTCAAAAACTCTGGATAAGTGTCACGGTAGGTGGGCATTCTGATGATACACAAGCCTCTCAGAACTATTTTGTCTTGTAAATATGTTTCAAAGCTAAGACGTTGCTATTGCAGCTACTTGAATTGCTGTATCTTACATTCAAACCATGTGTTTTTTAAATTATATTTAACTGTGAAATGCATTGTGTGGAGTTTTTGCCTAACAACACATTCTATGCAAAAGTGTGAACTAGCATTATTAAAGTAAGTTATTATATCTATGAGTGGTTCCAGATATCTTTTGTTACATTATTTAGTTTATCTGGATTTGTTGCTTAGAGTCATTATTTTGACTATTTATTATGTATGTATGCTGGCAAACCTGAACGATGAACAAAATGTAATTCCTTCAACAAGCACTTTTTATAATGTGGAACAATGATCCACTATAAGAATAGATGATTTAACTGAAGTACAACATAACCCACTAATGCAAGGAATAGCAGATGGCAATGTAAATTTGACAATGACTGCATGCAATGAGCAACCTTTTAAGCAGTTTAAAAGAAAATTAGAAACTTTTGAACATAAGATGCAGCAATTCATGTGGATGCAATGGCAAAGCCATCACCCAAGCATCTAGTAGAACACCTTGAATGGAAGTCTGCGCTATCAAATTCTAATGGGTATGCATATGGGTAAATATCCTCCGTAGCACGTGCTATAATTGCGTATTGCTGTAGTGTTAAAAACTCGTTAGATAGGGGTTCTATTCCAAGAAAGGCCAACTGTGTGTGTATCACTATCTGTCTGAGACAGGAATAATACTTTGGGCGGCGCAGTGGTGCAGCGGTTAACATTGTCGCCTCACAGCAAGAGGTTCTCTGGTTCGATTCTCGGCTGGGGTGCCTTCTGTGTGGAGTTTGCATGTTCTCCCTGTGTTCGTGTGGGTTTCCTCCGGGTACTCCGGTTTCCTCCCACATTCCAAAGACATGCATCTGAAGCGTTTCTCCCTGGGCCTCCACTGAAAACAGGCTCTGTGGAACCTAGTCAGACTTTCCCGGTCAACAAATGTTAAATAAATAAATAAATAAATAAATAAAAATCCCAGAGAATAGTTCTGCATTGCCTACCAAATGTATGGGAGCTCACTGTGCCAAATGTGATACACTTGACTAAAGCATCCCTGCCTGGTGTAGGTATAGGCGATATAGATAACAACACATACAAACACCACACTATTATGAGTAGATTCCCTACCCACAGATGGGTATTGCATTTATCTGCCACCTGTAATAGCAATGGATATTGTCTGTAGCATCTGCAATTGATGTGTGAATTTAGACGTGATCTGTTATAATGAATAGTACAACAGTATGTGAGACTGATGGGAATGCATCAACTATGCCCAAGTGTGCCAAAATTACAGCAGTGTAAAGTCAAGTCAAGTGTAATATTGTACACATACCAAACAATATATGGAGCACAATATATAAGTACATGTCAAACCTCAACATGTCCCACAAGATCACTGCCCCCTGACATTGTCAGTGAACATGTTATACTGCCCTGAAATCCTAACATACATCCAAATGTGTTCATGTAAACTGTCAAGTGTTAATACTGATATGATGTAATAGTATATCTGTGATGCAGTACAGTCACACTATAGCTGTACCTTTGCTACAACTGGACTTCATGCTGTACATCACCTCCAAATAAAACCTTGTATATGAATCACATGTGACACAGTAGCACTGTTAACACAGTCATACAACTCTATTTCATGTCATTACATCAGTTGTACATCATATGCCTTTGTGCTTATCAGTGGAAATGTGTGGATGAGGGCCCTAACACCATTTATGGACACATTACAACTGAGATGGATGCAGTTCATGCAGAACAGTTAATGACAGAAATGCTGACAGTCATACAATGCTGCTGGGATCACCTGCTAAATCCTTGTGAATAGCAACACAATAGTGCATACAGTGACTTCACCAAGGTTCCAAGGGAATCTCAACATGTCATGTTTGTTTATGTAAAAACATTATGACATGTGGATGAACCCAGGTGTATGTGGCAATGTATCAGTATGATGTAATATTGCTGTATGTCAGATAACATTTCTAGATGCTAGGTATACACATGGACACCTGTCCCATACTGCAACTGTCACTGTGATGGTTGAATGAGAACTGTGTAGAATGTGGAAACAATATACAGCGCATCACCCCATGTCCCTAGTCCTCAGGAGGCATATTAATACAGCTGTTATAGAAGGAACATATAACCAAATGGCAGCAGCGGGCATCAATACAGTAGTTCATTTCTGAGATTGGAATACACTGTTATAGAGCTACAGTACATCCACAACTCAGCATAGCACATGTGGATGACAACAACATCAACATGTCCAATGTTCATAGGCTCATAGGACATTTCTAGGCTAACAGCCAACAGTACAGTCTTAGCCATTATTATACTATTTAAATCCAAATTGCTATAGCTAAGTAAGGGAAGATAGTAGAGGTTATGTGTGTATATGTTTGATTTTATTACAGACTGCATCTGTCCATATAGGACATGGTCACCACCCTATGAGTGAATTAGCGATCACACATCCAGTGGTCTGCAGATGGCTTGTAGAGGGTCATGGAGGGGCTATACTTCATGATGAGTGTATGCATCTTTGAGATGATGATATCTTCAGTGTTGTACAGGAAGGATGTTATGTGGAAAGAGGGGAAAAGGGGATGATGGATTCAATGGGTAATGTAAAAGGTTCTCTTAAGTGGGAGTCAAATGAGAAGAGATTCAAAACCTCATACAGTAACCATAATGTACCACCAATCCACACACATGTTGACAAGAGGTCAACTTAGAACACCGTACTTGTCTGACTTTAACAGTGTCAGAGTAGACTTAATAGAAGATGACATCATCAGTGTATGCTGAGAAGATATCAGGAGGAGTGTCTGACATATTTGTTGACTTACAACCCAGTGTAAAACTGGCTAGAGACTGACAGTTGAAGACACACAGACACACACACAGACACACACACACACACACACACACACACACACACACACACACACACACACACACACACACACACACACACACACATGCACACACACACACACACACACACACACACACACACACACACACACACACACACACACACACACACACACACGTTGATTACTGTGAATTAGAATACTGCCTAGCTAGTTACACAAGCTAGAGAACATATCACTTACTGCTAGTGCCACCACAGAAGTCAGAATTCAATAATGTCAGAGCACACTTTATAGATGATGCAATCATCAGTGTATGCTGTGAAGAAGACATTGGGAGGAATGTCAGATACAGCTGTGGACTCATATCATGGTGTTTGATTGACTATAGACTGATAGTTGACTGAAGACACACAAACTCAAGTTGACTGCTGTGAGATTACAACCCCTACCTATGTAGGTTGCACAAGCTAGAGAACACAGTACTTAATGCTAGCACAATAACAGAAGTCTGACTTTAATATTGTCACAGTGCAGTTTATAGAGGATGACATCATCAGTATATGCTGAGAAGATGTTGTGAGGTGTATCTGACATAGCTGTGAACTCACATCCCAGAGTAAAATTGTCTTCAGACTGGCAGCTGAATGAAGATACACAAGCTGACTATTGAGTGAGATTAGAACCTTTTCCTATCTAGTTACACAAGCTAGAGAATATAGCACATAATGCTCATACCACCTCAGTGGTCTGACTTTAACATTATCAGAGTGCACTTTATAGAGGATGATGTCATGGGTGTATGCTGAGAAGAGGATGTTGGGAGGGCTGTATGAAATTGTTGGGAGTCATAGCAGGTGTAAATGTATCTTCTGAATGCTATTTAAGTGATTGTAGCAAGACGTAGACTCATGCTCATCTGACTACATACACAAGTTGACAGTGATGAGATTAGGTCCTCTATCTATCTAGTTACACAAACTAAAGAACACATTATTTAAAGCTCACACCAACAGAGATGTCTGACTTCAACAGTATCAGAGTGCTCTTTATAGATAATGACATCATCATTGTGTTACTGGAAACATATACTGTTTTGAGACTTGGATGCAAAGCCAGGATTTGTGATATGATTGTGTGAGCACAATTTGTAAAAGTACTTAGAAATACATCCTGGAAAATTAGGTGAAATAATGCTGTAATGCAGAAATGAGGCAAACACGAGCTTGTTCTTAACTTAAGGATATTATGTAGATGAGACACACACACACACACACACACACACACACACACACACACACACACACTTGGGAAACATAGGAGGTACTGTCGGGGCACATTCATGACCATCCTAAAGCTGTATTGGTATGGCATGTCTTGTCAATCAGAATATCTTTTGCTCTATAGCATGAATTGTATGAGACAAGGATGGAGGAAATATAGAGTGACAATAATTAATACATCCATATACATCTGTTTTGATGAAGATGTGGAACCTCTGAAATATAATGGTGCCATGTATGGACTGATTTTTAACAGTTATATCAATTGTGGATCACCTTACAATTTACTTGATAGATAGATGTATCATACTTATGTAGGTGAAGAGGTAGACAGATGGACAGGCAACAGATGTACAAGAAAGAGACCTCTGAAAACAGTCCTTTAGAGCATCCCCTACTGCTGGGTTATAAGACTCGACAAGAAGCAAATCTACATTTATACATCTGATCATCAACTAAAAATGCCACAAAGGGAATCATACAGCAGATTTTGAAACCTTGCAGACTACAGGAGCACAGATAACCTAGTGAATCAAGGTAACATGTTGGTATTATCCATCAGCAGAGCCATGACAGTATGCAGAAACCATGAGATGACCTCTACATTCATCACCCTAATAGATAAACACATATAAAGAGGGTGGGAGTGAAGAGATGAATACAAGTAGAACTGGACATTTGTATAACAATGTTTGGTGTAATGGAACTTTCATGGACATGTTTTTGGTGTGTTCTCATTAGTAACCTGCCATGCTCTGTATCATGAAGTGACTGATATAGGGGGGAAAAGGAGGGACAACAGGAGGGATAACAAATAAAACATAGTTGGATATATATCTTATAGTTGTGGAGATTGATGTCACTTCAAATAATTGTTTGATTAGTATTTAATATATCTGCATGAGAACTCATAACTGTGGCAAATGTTAAGATGTGGGTAGTTAAATATATCATACACATCTAATATCACACTAAGAAATGATGTAAGGTGTAGCTGGAAATGAACCCTTGATATGGGCAAAAAAATCTTCTGTCAGGTGATTTATGTCAACACTCAACATAGGAACTTGCACTTTGTTACATCCAACAGTCTAAGAACTTTTTCAAAGTAGTGCATGTACCCTGCCTTATCTGTATATTCCTATAGTGCAGCATGTTTAAGCACCTTTGTGCAAAGATAACCAGATTAGTTTGTCTGATGGCAAAAACTCACCAGGTTTTGCCATAAGACATGAACAGCCATTCACCGCCACTTGGCATTAGTGCACAATGTAAAACTCTGCACAAATGCAGAGGACAAAAAGTGAAGTAAGGGACATTTCTGGCTATATGTGTTTTGTGTGATTCTATTTTTTGACCAGATTAAACATGTGAAATGGGGTGGCAAGCAGAGGGAAGAAAAAAGAGAAAGCAATACAGGCATTTACAGGAGGTAATTGGGAGATAACCACAGACATTCACTTCTTCACCCCAGTAATGTGCAGATATAGACAACATTTAATGATTCTGGGCTGTCACCACAACACAATGCTATGATGTTGTATAGGCAATTGGACCAAATAAAATGTGTTGAGAAAACACATGCAAAGTGGAGAGCTATGTATGGGAATTTTTTTTTTGTGGGACATGTGCCCGTTTTTTTTTGTTTCAAAATGAGAGGAATGCTGGGGAAGAGACCTAGGAATATGAGGATCAGGTAGGTAGGGTAAGTGAGAAAGCAGGTGCAGTCAAACAGGACATACAAGACAGACACAGGGATGGTGGTGGACACAAAAGGTTAGGGGACACCATGATTGGGGATAGGTAGGGGACATTGGAAGCACATGACAGTCAAGTGTGGGAACAGTGATAATCTAGCCCTCACTCCCAGAACTGTCATTACTGTTCCCTTCTTCAGCTGTCCATGAGACTGCTTGATGTAGGAGTCTCTTTTTAATTTTTAGGAGCAACATCTCCACTTGGCTCATCTGGGTACCAACACCACACTGTATTAGATCTTGTACTATGCCTGGCAGCTCCTGGTGGGTGACATAATCATCACCTCTACCAGTACTCCCAGAGGGTGCCACAGCACATCAGGTGGGGCACTGCTGCCTCATGAGGATGGATAAGGTAGGTTAGGACTTGTGGTGGCAGTACGGCCCAGTTGCATCACAGAGGTGCTCAGTGTTAATGTGACAGCTGGTGGAGGGTTGACAGGCTGAGCCACATCATTTGAACCACTTCCCTGTGCTGAAATGCATTTGGTTTGTTGGTAGAAAGGTATGACATCAGAACTGTGTGATTCCAAGTAACCCCTCCCCCCAAAAATAAGAGAGATAAGGGGTGGGGTGAGACAAAAAAGAAAAGAGATGATTAAAACCATGATATGTCACATTCATTCTTTACTACAATGAATAGCTATTTATTATTATACTATCTATACAGCTTTCACACTACCAAAAATGATTGTGAATTGTTACAAGTAATCCTTGGAATATGCACATATTCCATCGATGCTTTCAAATATACTTCATAGTAAGTTAACAGCATAGCATTAAAGCCAATATCTCTGCATTTCAACTGTAAACATAATACTTGTTGAATATGGATCTATAGGTTAGTTGTGGGTATTGACCCCACATAATCTGAATACACTACCCACTTGCCTAATACAATCACCAACATCAGTATGCACTCTGAAATCACTACTGCTCTATGGAATCACAATAATTAATGCAATCGGGGTCACTTGTGCTGCAGATATACCCCTTGCCTCTCTATGTCATGCCAGTCTCTTAGCATGTGCCTCTCTTTTGCTGTGTTCTGTACTTTATAAGTGCATCTTCACTGACACACTTACTTCATGGAAGGGTGTCTGTGAATTACTGTGTTTTGCTTCAGTCAGACTAATCTTTCACAGTTGCAAGCCATTAGCACCTAACAATGATGCAGATGCTACACTATTTTTACATCGGCTACATGAAGTCAAAAGTTTGGTATTCAGCAATTCTAATGAGTTCACACCTCATTTGCATCTTCAGAGTGCTCAGAATGTTTAATCTACACTGAAAAGGAATTGTCTAGCTTATTGCTCCACTTGTAAGAATGTAGGGATAAGTAGTTTCTATAGCATTTTAGTTGTATGGGACAGGTTATTTGGTAAACTGCATAAATATATATTACAGATGTCAGTCATGTCAGATATTGATGGCATTGCTGCATCAGTCACAAACATTCTACTGAGGTACATTAACAAGTACCAGTTATGCAAGTATCTGCCATTCATTCATGTTCCTACACTTTTTTCTATTAAAGGTCCACACCTACGTTGATAGTCCTTCAATTACAACTGTTGTCATTCAAGGCAGACATTGTCTGATGCTAGCAGTACATGGCCATTACATGGGGAATAAAGGTTGTGAGCATTACCTAGTGTCAACCGAACTCTATGTATGTATATAGGATGAAAGGTGTACCATTTACATGGTCAGCATGTGCACTATCTGTTGCCTCTTAGCCAGGGCAAGGGCATATTGTACCCACCTAAGTCTACTTACACCCACAGCAGGTGAGACTTCCCCCTCTGACTCCTCACCTGCATGTTGATGTGATGACTCTGCCAGTGGTGGTGGAGTGTGCGCTGCTACCCCTTGGTGTTCTTGCTGCATCTCTTTTCGCATGATGATGTTATGTAGGGAAGCACAGACTGCAATAATTTTGGCACAAGTACTGGGATCATACTGCAGCCCCTCCCCCATGTATCTGTGCACTGAAATTGTGACTTCAGCAGCCCAAACTCATGTTCTGTGATGTTTCTTGTTTGAGCATGTGTCTCATTATTGTGTTACTCCATAGGTGTGTGTATGTGTGTGTGTATTTCTGATGGGCATCATCAGCAATGGTTCCAGTACATACTCGGCATACTCCAATAAATGGCCTTGTGGAACATCACCCCTGGAAAACCTCTGGTAGAGCTATAAGGTGTGCCAGATACGGGAATCATGGTAACTGCTCAGGTTTCCAGCACACACATTCAGGATGATTCCCCTAGCATTACACATGACATGTCAGTTAAGGGAGTGGAACCCTTTCTGTTGATAGAGATCCTTCCCTGCTCCCTAGGGGCAATTTGATCTCAATGTGGTTGCAGCCTATTGAACAAAGCCTTCAGGGAAGTGTGCTATGGAGAAGAACTCCTGTATAGTTCTAGCTCTTTCCTTAGGGATATGGGGGAAATATATATGTAGTCATTTGCATGCTGTAGCATAGCATCCAGGAACTGGTGTAGAATCCTGGATGCTGATGCCTGTGACACTCTCAGAATGTTCCTGAGGGTCTCTGAAAGGTTTCTGCAGTTAAACTTATAAGGAATACACATACCTAGGTCTCCACTGGTATTGGTTCCCCCCTTGGTTTGCCCTTCATCTCAGGTGAGGATGACAAAGGTTGCAGAGTTCCTGGTGTGTGCCTCTATCCACCCTGTATCACTCTACTATTTCCACTTTATGTAGACCATGAAAAGTTAAGCAGGTCTAAATACCATTATACCATGACCCCCCCATTAATATTCCAAAATGTGCACGCTGATTGGCCAGCGTGCACGTTGTAAATCGACTTATACTAATGGAAAAAGGTCTGGTCGCCCGGACTTTTTCCATTAGTATAAGTCTCTTTTAAAACACTGTCTCTCTATGTTAAAAGAGTTTAACATAGTGACAGTGTGTAAAAAGCAACGGAGATCTCCGTTGCTTTTTTTAAAGCTGTCTCGCTATGTTAAACTCCTTTAACATAGTGATACAGTGTGTAAAAAGCAACGGAGATCTTGCTTTCTCCGTTGCTTTTTTTTAAACCTGTCTCACTATGTTAAATGGGTTTAACATAGCGAGACAGCTTTAAAATAAGCAACGGAGATCTCCATTGCTTATTTTAAAGCTGTCTCGCTATGTTAAACCCATTTAACATAGTGAAACAGTAAAAAGCAATGGAGATCTTGCTTTCTCCGTTGCTTTTGGCCACAGCTCTGATGTACTGCGTAGGCATGCACAGTACATCAGAACTGCCGCGGATACCAGACAGCTGCGGAAGGGCAGCAAAGAGGCATTATACAATGCCATTATTTAAGAAAAGTAATTATTTCTTTTCTTAAATAATGTCATAGTATAACAGCAATAACCCACTTCTGGGTGTGGGTAATGTGGGATTTACCCACGGTTGTCTTTGTTTGGTCCCTTGGGCTTCACCCTCGGGACCAAACCACGCCAACCGTGGGTAAATCCCGCATTACCCACACCCAGGCGTGGGTTATTGCTATATTCTCCTTCTTGCCAAAGTCTATCAGTAGCAGCAGCAATTCAGCTGAGCCTATTGCACATGCACATGCAGAAGAGCAACAGCAGCCCCTAGTATTCATGGAGAAGAGCAGCAGCAGGGCCTAGTATTCATGGAGAACAGCAGCAGCAGCCCCTAGTATTCATGGAGAAGAGCAGCAGCAGGCCCTAGTATTCATGGAGAAGAGCAGCAGCAGGCCCTAGTATTCATGGAGAAGAGGAGCAGCAGGCCCTAGTATTCATGGAGAAGAGCAGCAGCAGCCCCTAGTATTCATGGAGAAGAGCAGCAGCAGGCCCTAGTATTCATGGAGTAGAGCAGCAGCAGCCCGTAGTATTCATGGAGAAGAGCAGCAGCCCCTAGTATTCATGGAGAAGAGCAGCAGCAGGCCCTAGTACTCATGGAGAAGAGCAGCAGCAGCCCCTAGTATTCATGGAGAAGAGCAGCAGCAGCCCCTAGTATGCATGGAGAAGAATAGCAGCAGGCCCTAGTATTCATGGAGAAGAGCAGCAGCAGCACCTAGTATTCATGGAGAAGAATAGCAGCAGGCCCTAGTATTCATGGAGAAGAGCAGCAGCAGGCCCTAGTATTCATGGAGAAGAGCAGCAGCAGCCCCTAGTATTCATGGAGAAGAGGAGCAGCAGCCCCTAGTATTCATGAAGAAGAGCAGCAGCAGCCCCTAGTATTCATGGAGAAGAGCAGCAGCAGGCCCTAGTATTCATGGAGAAGAGCAGCAGCAGCCCCTAGTATTCATGGAGAAGAGCAGCAGCAGCCCCTAGTATTCATGGAGAAGAGCAGCAGCAGGCCCTAGTATTCATGGAGAAGAGCAGCAGCAGGCCCTAGTATTCATGGAGGAGAGCAGCAGCAGCCCCTAGTATTCATGGAGAAGGGCAGCAGCCCCTAGTATTCATGGGGAAGAGCAGCAGCAGGCCCTAGTATTCATGGAGAAGAGCAGCAGCAGCCCCTAGTATTCATGGAGAAGGGCAGCAGCCCCTAGTATTCATGGAGAAGAGCAGCAGCAGGCCCTAGTACTCATGGAGAAGAGCAGCAGCAGGCCCTAGTATTCATGGAGAAGAGCAGCAGCAGGCCCTAGTATTCATGGAGAAGAGCAGCAGCAGCCCCTAGTATTCATGGAGAAGAGCAGCAGCAGGCCCTAGTATTCATGGAGAAGAGCAGCAGCAGGCCCTAGTATTCATGGAGAAGAATAGCAGCAGCCCCTAGTATTCATGGAGAAGAGCAGTAGCAGGCCCTAGTATTCATGGAGAAGAGCAGCAGCAGGCCCTAGTATTCATGGAGAAGAGCAGCAGCAGCACCTAGTATTCATGGAGAAGAGCAGCAGCAGGACCTAGTATTCATGGAGAAGAGCAGCAGCAGGCCCTAGTATTCATGGAGAAGGGCAGCAGCCCCTAGTATTCATGGGGAAGAGCAGCAGCAGCTCCTAGTATTCATGGAGAAGAGCAGCAGCAGGCCCTAGTATTCATGGAGAAGGGCAGCAGCCCCTAGTATTCATGGGGAAGAGCAGCAGCAGGCCCTAGTATTCATGGAGAAGAGCAGCAGCAGCACCTAGTATTCATGGAGAAGAGCAGCAGCAGGCCCTAGTATTCATGGAGAAGAGCAGCAGCAGCAGCCCCTAGTATTCATGGAGAAGGGCAGCAGCCCCTAGTATTCATGGGGAAGAGCAGCAGCAGCCCCTAATATTCATGGAGAAGAGCAGCAGCAGGCCCTAGTATTCATGGAGAAGAGCAGCAGCAGGCCCTAGTATTCATGGAGAAGAGCAGCAGCAGGCCCTAGTATTCATGGAAAAGAGCAGCAGCAGGCCCTAGTATTCATGGAGAAGAGCAGCAGCAGCACCTAGTATTCATGGAGAAGAGCAGCAGCAGCCCCTAGTATTCATGGAGAAGAGCAGCAGCAGCTCCTAGTATTCATGGAGAAGGGCAGCAGCCCCTAGTATTCATGGGGAAGAGCAGCAGCAGCCCCTAGTATTCATGGAGAAGAGCAGCAGCAGGCCCTAGTATTCATGGAGAAGAGCAGCAGCAGGCCCTAGTATTCATGGAAAAGAGCAGCAGCAGGCCCTAGTATTCATGGAGAAGAGCAGCAGCAGGCCCTAGTATTCATGGAGAAGAGCAGCAGCCCCTAGTATTCATGGAGAAGAGCAGCAGCAGCTCCTAGTATTCATGGAGAAGAGCAGCAGCAGCCCCTAGTATTCTTTCTTTCCTGTGTAGTCTTTGTGACTGTATTACAAAAGATTTTGGAGTACAGGACAGATAGCTAAACAGAATGTACACAATTCCTTTATAGCTTGCTGAATAGCTTGCCATCTTGGATTGGTTAATTAGTATATAAATCAGCTGCTTATGCACTAATTAGAATGCCATTTTGTTTATCTGCTTTGTGCAACTTTAAACTTCATTTAGAACTGTTTACTCAATAGAGATCGATGTGCTAGCATGTGCACATTGTGCAGCAAGGAGAACATGGCATGACGAATCATGTAGAGTTTATCAAATCCAGCCCTGGTCACAATGGAGAGATGATAAAATCAACAAGCAAAGGAGAGGAGTATTGCTGGACTTAAATTCATATTCATATCTTGGTGAGTACCTTTATGAGGTGGACCCTATTATTACAAAATCTCACCAAGATGTTACTGATATATAGACTGTATTTGATATAGCATATATCATGAATAGAAGTAGGTTAACAAATAAAAAAGGCAGCTGGGTACACAAGTTCCAGGATAAAAAAGTGCTCAATTCTGGTAGGTGCACTGGTGCCAAAAATGAAAAAAAATGATAGTGTATAATCCTCAAGACAAGGAAACATAGGGTTAGGCCTGTCTTAGGGGGTGGATGACTCCCCCCCCCATTGTAGAAGGAAGTAGTAGTCTATAAGAAACACAAAAACTGACAGCTGACAGGCCCAAAAAGAGGCATAAATATGATAGGGTGAACTACTGAGGATAAGAATGAAATTATGTATTGTTGCTAATATGCAAAAAGCCCAGAATTTCCAGACAGAAGATATTCAAAGAGATTAAGAGAGAAATTAAAGGAACAAAAAATACTTGCACAAGAAAAACTGTCAAAAGCTTTGACAGCAAATTTCTCCCATTAATACAACAGATTTATGAAAAACATTATATAGACCAAGAAACCTTGGGACTTTTGGAAAAAAAAGCAAATGAGGAAGCACAAAAATATAAAAAGCAAAACCTACAGATTTTTGAAATGTATAAAAAAGAAACATGGATATGGAAAAGAAAGAGAGATCTGATATGGTGCAATATTTATGCAAAGGAGAAAGTCAAACAAATCAATGCAACAAAGGCAGCTCCAAAGATATTTGAAGAAAAATATAGGCAAAGGCACTCAGATATGGAAAATTTCACAATACAAAAATAAGATCACAAAGGGGGAGTGTATAACAGAAGATTAGTAAAGTAAAAGTTAAAGAAACAGAAGTTGAAGTTATGGAATATCCAATAAATACAAATGAAAAATAGTCTGATAGCAACCCAGTGGTGTAAAGCAAAACAAATAAACACCAATAACATCCAAACACCACTCTGTGTAAAGACAGAAAACTTTAATAAAAATAAAAAACTTAAGAACAAAGGTAAGCTCTTTCACAACATGAAATTGCTTCAACAGACCATTTAGACCAGAGTGTTGGATGTTATTGAAGTTATGGAGTACCTACGAAGTGAAGGATTTAGTACAGAAAGGTTAACGCAGGTTATGCCACAGCATGTGAAACAATAAGTCCCCAAAGTAAGGAAAAAGAGGAGTGGGAGACATCTGAAGAAGTATGGACATGGGAAAGAAAACAGATTTAATATGGTGCAATACTTATGCAAAGGAGAAATCAAAACTAATCAACGCAAAAAAAAAAAAAAAAAGCAGCATTGAAGATATTTGAAGATAAATACAGACAAAGGCATCCAGATATGGAAAATTTTGCAATACAAAAATTAAGAAAAAAAAGAGGGAAGGAGAAAAGAGGATTAGTGATGGAGAAGATAAAGAAATAGAACTGAAGTTATAGATTACCTGTGAAGTGAAGAATTTACTGTGGAAAATCCAACTCTGGTTACGGCACAGCATGATGTAACAATCCCCAAATTAAGGAGAAACAGGTGGAATGGGAAACATCTGATCACTTGCCATGTGGAGATACTCTGGAGCCTTCAGTAGGAAACCAGTACAAAAATGCATTTGGAGTTACACTGCAAAGGAAGGAACAGGAGACTGTGGCAATTCTTACACAGTCAATGTTGTGGAGTGATACGGACAGTGAGTTTCCATATGAAAGAGCAATGGATAACGCAGGATAAAGCGAAAGAGAATCTGTCACAGGAAGAAGCTCTGGAACTTTCTGTAGAATTCCCACAAGAAAAGAAGGATAAAGAATGTGCCCTCAGTTTAGAAGGAAAAGATTTAAGGGAAGAGTTGTTTGGTTTAATAGGGATGGATAGACATATTAAGATTGATGAAGGAGTTAGATTTCAGAAAGTCAATAAGACCCAAAATATTAGGTCTGATAAAACAAATGAGCACTTTAATCAAGATTATTAACAGAAATTCATGTGATATAACAGAGGTAAATGAGATATATTACTGTGCAGCTAAATAAATAACAGATAAAGTCTTACCAGAAAAATACTGGGCAATACATGGAAAAAAGAAAGAAAGAAAGAAAGAAAGAAAGAAAGAAAGAAAGGGAAAAATTTTTGAATGGCATCATGGAAGTATCAAATAGAGAAAACTATAAAGCAATTAAGGCAAGAAGTGTCACTGTTAGAGGAGTATAGAACAGAGAACAGATCAACAAAAATACTTAGAAAGATGCATATGATAAAAGCAACGTGCAGTATTAGAACAGACCAGGACCAATGTACACTGTTGAAAATAATAAACTGAAGAAATCAGCACAGGCAGAAAAATGTATAAAGCACACAGATAAACATAAAGGAAAAGTACAAAATAAGCAATTCATTGATGAGCCAAAAAAGTTTTATAGAGAATTGAGAAACAAAGTAAAATGAATAGAACACCACCAAAAAAGAAGAAATAAGCACATTTTGGAGAAATTTCTATGAAGATCCTATGGAACATAATAAAGATGCCGAATAGCTAGAAGATGTAAAATAAACAGTAAGAAGTTCAAATGCACAGGGTATGAAATGAGATGTAATGCCTGGAAAAATTGAAACAAAATTAAGAAAAGCTCCTAACAGTAAAATCCCAGGCCCAGATGCAATACCTAACTTCTGGCTAAAAATAATAACACTGGACTAATGCAGTTATATGAAGATTTAGCCTTGAGTAAAAACTATTTACATGCACACCCTCAACAGACACCAACCTGGTTAACAACAGAAAAAATAATATTCCTCTTTAAGAATGAACCAGCAAGTTATCCTAAAAATATGGACCAATAACTTGCCTTCCAACGATGTATAAACTATACACTGGAATTGATTCTGACAGACTTTATAGTCATTTAGATGAAAACTCAGTCATGGCAATAGATCAAAAAGGTTACAGAAGAAAGTCATAAGAAACAAAGGATCATGTCTTGTTACATAAAGTCATACTGGAGAATTGTAAAAAGGTGAAGAACCTAAGTATGGCATGGATAGATTACAAAAAAGCATTTGACAACATCCCACATTCATGGATAAAAGGACTGCTTACAAATGTATAAGATACTCTCTACATTGATTTATTACATTACAGTTATGAAACAGTGGCAAACCACTTTGCTGCTAAGCCATGGTAAAGGACAAATTATTATCCTAGGGATGAAAATTCAAAGGGGAATATTGCACAGTGGCTCTTTGTCACTGTTGGTCTTTTGTCTTGCTCTTAACCTGTTAAGCTCTCTACATAACAGATTAGGTCATGGTTTACAATCTGGCTCCCAGACAACAACGTGTAAAGACTTAAAACTGTATAATTCATCAGATGAGGAGCTTTAAGCACAATTGTTCGGTATATACTTTTTTGAGGTACAGGCAAACGTGGGAGGACTATGGCTCACCAAGTTCGCAGACGACTGCAAACTGGGCGCCATAATCAACTCTCCAGCTGACACAAACATCCTTCAAAAAGGTCTTACAGAGACAGATAACTGGTGCCAGTGCCATGTTTTAAAGCTAAATGCCAAAAAATGTATAGTCATACCCTTTGGCAAAAACAATGTGCCCACAAATTACCACATAGGCGGAAACCCATTAAGTACAGAGAAAGTTATTAGGGACCTGGGGACCCAAGTTGATAGCAATCTCTCCTTTGAAAACCACATTGCCAAAGTGGTTAGAAAGACCTTCTACATAGCCCACCTCATCACGAAGGGTTTCACATCTAGATCAAGAGAGGTAATCGTGCCCCTTTATTCATCTCTCATCAGGCCCATCATAGAATACAATGCCCCTTTTGGGATGTACCTTACCCGACACCTGCAGCAATTAGAAAGACCCCAAAAGTATCTCACCAAGAGGATCAAGGGTCTCAAACAGATGCCATATGCTGCTCGGTTAAAAAAACTCCAGCTCTACTCAGTTGCATACCGCCTACTTCGAGGCGATCTATGCCTGACATACAAAGCTATGTCAAATCCAGAATTAATGGACATGCTCCACCTCAGTAAATCTAAATCCCTTAGAGCCACACGCTCGAGGGACTTGAACCTCAGCACAGAAATAAATAGAACTTGCTGGAGGGACAGGTTCATAACCCAGAGGCTCCCTTCGCTCTGGAATAGAATTCCAGTTCAGGTGAGGCAGAGCACCTCACTGAATCTCTTAAAGAAGAATCTCGATAAGTGGATGGGGGATCGTAGGTTTGTCACAGGGATTACTCCTGTGTCACTATTAGACAGAGGCACAGTAAACTAAACCTTAAAAAGGGCACAGTATGCTCAAATCAAGGGGTGGCGTAAGCCATACAGAATCGGGCTAGGCTTATAATTGCCCCAGGGCAGATAGCCTAGTATGAACCTATGAACCTATAATTAGAATTGGCCAGAATTTTCTCAGATGATATAAGAATGTCATTTGGTCTTGACAAATGTGCAAAAGTAACATTTAAAGCAGGAAAGCTGCAGCACCAAGAAGATCTCAGTCTAGGACATGAATATGATATAATGGAACTTGATTACATGTATAGATCTGAAAGTATAGGACTGCTTAGATATCTGCTGACCTCACCAGATCTAAATATAGTGAAAGTTTTGAAACTTGAAGAGAACAAATCTAAAGATAACTTAACCACTTAGTTTAGCAGAAGAATATTGGTGTCATGTGGGAATGGAAACCAAACCAAAAGTAGACAAAAACCAGGTAACAACTGAATGTGCCAAAAAAAAAAAAACAAAGAACGTGAAGAGAAGTATTGGGTGAGAAGGCAAGAAATGTGGAAAATGCATAAATATAGTTGCAAGTACATGAAACTCCTGGAATAACCTCATGTTGATCAGGATCTGACACAGGAGTGGTTAAGGAGGGGTGAATTTAAACCAAAATATGAAAGGTTAATATTAGCGGCCCAGGATAGTGGACTACATACACGTTAGTTTACAAAGCCCATTGAGCATGTGAGGAAAAACAGACAAATGCAGATTCTGTAAAACAGAACTGGAAACAGTCACACATCTTGTTGCTGGGTGTGATACACTAATAGGAGAGGGCCTGTATACTGAAAGGCATAATAATGTGTCAAGACTGTTGCATTGGGGATTGTGCAAATATTACAATGCTCCTGAGAAGTATTGGAAACATGAGCCACAAAGTATTATAGAGAATGATGAAGTCTATATCACATAGGATTACCCATTACCAACAGTTCAGAAAATAGATGAGAGAAAACCAGATAAAGTAGTCCATGAAAAGAAGACAAAAAACAATTGCTACTCTCATTGATTACAGTGTCTTACATACAGAAAGACACAAAGTCTTAAAATACCAGGATTTCCAGGCAGAAACATGGCTGAAGTGGAAGAAGGATATCCAGATAGTTCTAATAGTAGTAGGAGAAATGAGTCTCATAAAAATAGAATTTTCAGTCTTATTTAGATATGCTACCAATACATGTAACTCTATATGAATTGTAGAAGGAGTCAATTCTGGGCATATTGTGGGCACTACAAAGAGCACATTTGGTTAGCAAAGACTGAAACAATTCTAATTACAAAATCTGTAATCATAGTTTGAGTTATGAATGGGGTCCATTCCTGGGCTAGTATTAGAAACTCAAAAGACTTGGAGAAATTAAACTAGGTAAAACCCTACCTCACCGACATAGCCAGGAGATGTAAACCATCTACTTTTTTACTGCTGTCTCTCCTCCATGCTGCCTCAATCATATCTACTCTTCATATCTTACAACTGTCCAAACTTGAGCAATGTTATAATAAAATAGCCAAATCTGCAGTAAACTATAACAATAGAACACACCATTAAACAGGCCTCAGAGAATTAAACTGGTTAGAACTATGACATCACTTTACTCTTTCTCAGCTAACTACAAAACACATACTTCTTTATAAGCCATGAAACTGCCCAGCCCTTAATTAATTTCAGAACATTTCAGTGACCTTGGCATTTAAATAAACCAACGGTTACACTTCCAGGACTATATACAGATAAATAAATGCAAAACAAAATAAACTTCTCTTCTAGGCAAATAAGCTTTCCCATTCTGTATCAGCAGTTGGCAGAATGACAATAAGTAAGGTAGTCCTCTTTCCCCAACTTGTATAAGGGCTGGCATTATCGCAATAGCCTCCAAGAGAATATGGTAGCCATTCAAATTATGATCAACCACATCTGCTGACACATCAGTCTAGCCCTACACAGAAAGCACTACTGTGTGTTGCTTAAAAAAAAAACAAATAGTTATTAGTTTAGCACAGAACCAAACTGTTACAAGGCTCTGTCCTCTACAAACTGTTCAGTTCTAACTATGTCCATTGCCAGTATACTGCCCCAATGCAACATTGGCTACAATCCAAGTTCTCTTAGGTCCACCATACCTTCTTTGAAGTCATTCAGAACTAAGGTCCAAAGCCCTAACCAAAATTTTCCATAACTGCCCCTGATATTGAAATCCCTCCCAATACAATTAAAACGTTGAACCATTCGCGAAGATCAGCTCTTAAGCAAAGAAATTCCTAGTACAAAATGCCTTCTGCATGTTACAAGACAGAGTAACATAACTTAATTTACACTAAAAGCTCCTAGTAAAGCATCCTTCTAGGTAGTCACCGACAAGCAGCTGTAATATATAACAGATGACATGTCCTTCCTACCTGGGCAACATAGTGGTGCAGCAGTTAGTGTTGTTGCCTCACACCAAGAGGTTTCCTGGTTCATTTCTTGGCTGGGGAGCCCTCTGTACAGAGTCTGCATGTCTACCCTGCGTTTGCGCAGGTTTATTCTGGGTGCTCTGGTTTCCTCACACATTCCAAAGACATGCAGGAGGTGGATTGGACACACTAAATTGGCCATAGGTGTGTGGTGTGGAAGAACTACAGTGGCAGGGCTAGCCACCTGGCAGTGTAAACATTGGCTGTAGATAATTGTCACTGAGGAAGTGACACTTTGACACAATTTGGGGGGAAAGGGGTTTGGGATGGATAGACATGTCCCTCTTAGTGTCATTCCTTCTCACGCTTTCACTCCACCCCTTTTAGATCCATTTTCTCCCACACCTCTTCTCCTCAACACTGCATTAATCTGCTTCTCATCAACTTCGTGCCAATCTGCTTTGGGCCTTACCTTTCTCCTTCCTGTTCCTAATCTACACTACAGTTAGTTATATATAAGGTAAGTATTGTAACAAAGTAATTTTTTGCAATTGTAACAGACTCTTCCAGACTTTTGCATTAAATGTATGTGGATATAATGTGCACCATCAAAGCTGTAGCAGAAAATCACTTGAAGTAGCTTTCTTATTGTTATACAACTGATTATTCTGTTATTTTTTTCTAGTTTTGTTTTCTTCACCAGGCTGAGTGTATAAATGAGACTAGTGCTCGATCTGGTTAAAAAAATAAATAAATACAACTATGAACTGGCTGATTTGAGTATTATGTTTGCACATATACAGTGTTTCAGGTGCACAACATGTGGAATGAATGCAAGGGTTACCAAAATTCCTCAGAGAATACCTTCCAGATTGAGGTGTCTGAACCTCTTATTAAGAGTTTCAGAGTACCTTACATCGATGCTGCAGCTTAGGTTTGCTTATCTGGAAGAAGTGAGCAGTTATTCCATTGTTTCAGTCTGAGTCACATGTTTACGTAAAGGTATACATAATGATAGCAATAATCAGGATGGGATTGATAACACTCGTGGAAAATGCAACCGGGTGTAATGTTGATAATGTGATGCTACAGGAAGGTTGAGCAGCTTCCATAAGTTTGTGCAGGTCAGAAACCAATAATAAAGAGGTCCAAATTATTAGTCTCCCAGTAGTTCTTTGCATGAAAACTGAGATATATGTGTTAGAAATATGATTCACATAAAAAACAGTCCTTATGCAAGCTGGCAAATATAGCCACAAAGCACAGAAAAGATCTAAAAAAACAGCCGTTCATCCTCTTTTGCATTATGTTATGATATGAGAAGAAGAACGGAAATGCAAACAAGGACTACACATCACAAGCTCTAAGATTAGCAAACATCCATGAGAAACATAATTCCCTTATTTAGAAGTGAGAACATTAGCAGATAAGTGTGCAAATAAAAAAGAAATACAGAAAAATTCCCAAGCTGCAGCCACTTTGCAAAGATAAATGTATTGAAACCGGATGGTAAAAACAAACCACTGTGTTATAACACAAACTGAAAGCCATGGGCACAGAGGATATGCGGCTCTTTAGGATAGTGCATGGAATATGCAAGCATATGTTAAAGGGTTCTCTGTAGTGAGGATGGCATTATTTATTTATTTATTTATTTATTTATTTATTGGGGTAGCACTGAACAAATATCTATTAAATGCCTTCTTAAAAAGAAAGCCCTTAATAGATGAATTTACAGTAGGGATGAGCTTTTATCCTGATTAATTTTTAAGTAGTAATAATTACGAAAATGGTCAGGGGTAGGAAGGTCATTTTATTTTAAGTTTATATATATGTTAATTTGGATAATATTTATCCTTATTGGGTTATATTAATGTTTTCATATATATATTTATATATTTTTATATATATTTTTGTATTCCTAAGCTTGGATAAATTGGGTGTAGTATAATGTGATTTGCACCTTGTATTCAGCTTGCATAATAGGTACCCGATGTCAAAACCTCGGCTTAGTAGGTTGGTTGTATAAGTAATGGGCAGGATTCACGAAGCCTCCGTGTAAGAGTTATAACTCATACACGGAGGCTGCAGTTAAACGGAGTGATGTCAGCATGCTCTGCATATTCATGAGAGCATGCTGAATCACACCTAAGGCTAACACGGTCCGTGTAAGACAGTAGGGGGCGTGTCCGTAGGCCGAGCCCTGTAAGCGGACATGCCCCCAGAAGAGTAAAAGTGCCCAAAGTAAACACCCATGACAGAGTCCATGGAAATGTGAATAAACACAACACAACACATGTCCCCACAGACTACGAACATAAAATGTACAAATGAACATCACATAATTTTTTTTAAATTGTAAAGATGTTTAACCGTGAGTGCGCTCATTTGCGCGGGCATGCCCGTAGCGCAGCTACAGTTAGCAGTCAGTGGGAAAGCATATAAGAACTAAATATGCAAAGTAAGCCATGAAGCAATAGTGTAGCGATAGAGATGTTGGCTGAAGAGCAGGCATTCATGGTTCGAGCCCCCACAACACCAATTTTTATTTTTAGCAAAATAAGCACGAAACAAGTCCCTGACAAATATGTACACATAAAACCACATGTTATGTAAAATGTAATGAAATAGCCCATTTATATTGAAGAAATGTGAGGTAACAAAACAATAAAAAATGCCAGATGTGCCCATAGCTGAGCTACAGTTTAACAGGGTGAGTGCATCTGCCCGTAGGTGAGCAGTGGTTTAACTGGTGCAAAATGAGTGCCTGTAGCTGAGCAGTAGTTTAACACACTAAATCTATGTGCCCCTAACTGAGCTGAGCGTAATATGTGTGCTGATAGCCAAATGAGGCTTAAACCAGCGTACCCCGTTTGCGCGGAGCTGCGCACCTCGCAAACTAACCGACAGGCCACGTTGAGCAAGCTGTATCAAAACAGCCTTTACACAGACACACCCCTCAGCTTGTCTAGACAGTCATAAAAAATAAACAGTAGTGGCCAGGTTCGAACCCAGGATACTATACACCATAGTCAAGGTACTGAACCACTAAGCCATGACAGCAGTACCTATAAATGCAATAATAGCTAATATATAGGAATGAATACAAACTGGAGCATGACAATGCAGGTTTACTGAAGTTGATACAATTCCAAAATGGCCAATCACAGATATGTGTGGGAAAAACGGACTATATAAGCCCCATAGGCGGGAATACACAGCATAAACGATTGTAGAACTGAACTGCAGCCAGAATGACAGGAGTAGGAGAGGGTAGTTGCTTTCAAGCATAGAGGTGGGGCATTGAGGAGTCCAGGTACATGGTCTGGCTCCTAGTCCACAGTCATGAGGCCCAAGTCATGCAGGGCCAGGTCCTGTGGGGAGCATATAGGGCTGAGGCATGGGACCGGTTGGCTCATGATCTCACCAGTGCCACAGGGATTCCAAGGACTGGTGAGCAGGTCCGTCACCACCATGCAGACCTGAAGAGACGCAAGCAGGACCAATTGAACCTTTGGATCCAGGAGGCCCGACAAATTCCCAACGCCCCACTACTGAGTAAGTTACATTTAATTATGTATGTAAGAAATTAAACTAGCTGATATTATGGAGATGTGTATTCCAATATTACTTCATTTATATTACAGCTGCAGGTGTCCGTTCTGCAAACCACAGAGCCTATGGCGATAGGCTGGTGCGGTTGCACCACCAGGCAGGTCAGTAATCCACTACCAGTAACTGTAAAGAAATATAAAAGTATGACAGTCAGCAAAAGAGTGCAGTGTAGTCACTAAGTAATAAAATGTGCAAGCAACAGTGTGAAAGTGTTTGCAAGTATTGCTTGATTATAAAAGTGTGTTGCAGCCCGTAAGCCAAACAGAAAAATGAAAATGTCTGACATAAATTCTGAAATAAAAATGCCCCACCTGTAAGAAAATAGTACACAACCTGCAGCAGGCTGAAAAGTATAGCTGCAGAAGATGATGAAATCACATGTGTGAAATATATCCCTGTTGAAATACTGAAACATGACAGAAGTGAGACTGCTGGAAAGGATTGTAATAACTACAGGTAAAACATGTCAATAAAGCCTAGAAGTAAATACCATCCTGAATAGTAAAATGAAAACAAGTGAGAGAGTGTGAGAAAGTGTCATGAATCCAGCAATACAGTAGTAATAACCCCTGAATAAAGTATACTGCAGTCAGTACAGAATGAAATGCATGTGAGAATCCAAACCAAACAGCGAAATCTGTTCAAAGTGTTGCTGCATCTGGAATGTGTATCCCAAAATCTGGATATGTTGCTCTCAGTCTCCTATATGCAGATAGTATGATTGTCTGATATACCAAACATCCACACTTGTCTATAGCTATATAAAGCAAATGTAGCAGGATGATGTAGCTGAACAAAGCTAGATATGAATGTGTATGAAGAACAATAAAATGTATATTGATGTTGCAGTAACAGTCCTATCACCAAGTTGAAGTAGTTATCATATTGGAAACTGTAGTCAGAACAGTAGTGTGTATATATGTGCAGCTATTAGAAATGTACAGCATATGTATTGGTATTCGAAGGTGTTAATATTATTTTCTTCACCCCACCCTATAACCACATATAACCCATTCCACGTGAAAATGGTATGTGCAATCACAATTAACACCCCTGGACATTTGTCATGTTGGGTCATATATATTTGCATGTCCGTTGATGCATCTGCCCTGTTCATACATCCAAACCTGATGGCCTGTTGCCATCAATCAACCCTGCATGTTGTTGGACTGTGTATTGCTGTTCAAATTATGCATGTGTTATGCTCGCTGTTCAATGGTGTGAATATCTGGGTGTTTGGTTAATGGGAATACTAATGCATGCTGTTTACAACTAATTGTGAATGGTATTATATGTCACTAACCCAAACTGTCATGACATAATGCAAAACATAGGACGACAGGGAAGGCGGGTTCCAGCGGACCCACCTCTCCCACCTCAGCTGGCGAGTGCACCTGGCACTAGTGCCCAGTCTGGACCCTCCTCCAGTGGCTCTGTGCCACCTGCGGGTGGAAGCGCTGCAGGGGATGGGGCTCACCCCCCCTATGCAAGTGTGGCTGGAGGAGAACCACCACTCACCCTCCGTAGCATCCGGACTGTGGTGCGTAGGGAGATTCGGGACTCTGTTCTCGAGCCCCTGCGCCAGCTTGAGGCACGGGTGGCACAACTTACGGGCATGCCTGTTGCCCGGCCTACACAGCCCCCAGCACAGCCCCGTCCTGGGCAGTGAAGGAACAGTGGCAACTGCCTATGGGTGGGGATATCAGTTCCACTGTTGCCATCTGTGGGCTCATGGGCTCTGGATATCCAAACCTCCGTCCCCGTCAATTGTGTAACCCCCCCACATGTGTCATACACCACCCCTGTATGCGTCTTGTTTGTCTTGTCTGTTTACCTACCCAACCTACCTCCCCAGCTGTACCGATTTCCTTCACCTGACATACCACTCTCATCTGAAAAAAAAAAAAAAAAAAAAGGGCACTCTGTACCCACAAAAAAATTACGCCCCATACATAGCTGCCCATTCCGCACACATGTCCGCTGGACATGGAAACTATCAATTACAATTGGCTGTACAACAAGTATTAATGTTGTCCTGACACCTCTCTCAGGGGTGGAAGGTTTCAAATGTCACACCAAATTACATACATATGCACAGCTGTTGCTGATGAAGAAATGGGCAGCTATGGGCCTTACCTACATCCCTCCTGCAAATCCCAAGCTTGTTTCCTCTACTCTCTTACCCTCTTTGTGACCCCTTTCTCACCACTTTCCTGTCTCCCCATTTTCATTTCTTTCAAAGAAAATAGCGCGGGTGTGCGCCAGAGGAAGCACTGTTAAGCGGTTGTAAGTGGGTGCGCGCGGAGCTAACTGCCAGTGCGCATGCGTGAGCTCCACGCAAATCAGCGCTAACCCGGTTACAACTGCTTAAAAGTGCCTTAGTCACTTTGATTGACAGGTCCTGTACTCAGTTCAAAAGCAAAATAAAATCCTACTGTCAGTCCCGAAACCAGGACCTTGGAAACAGTAGTCTGTATGACCTACCACTAAGCCATGACTCTTATACAAAAACATTGTTCTAAAATAAATATAACATGTAATAGTAGGGATGAATGTAAAGGGAATATAGGATGTGTAGTACCCAAAGCATGTCATTTAGAATTACTGTCAAAACTACTGGATTCCCATAATAGTAGTGTGAACAGAAACAGCCATGCTAGTTGGTAGCTTGTAGGTAATAATGTTAGTTAATGTACATATATAAATGTATGTATATGTACATATATATATATATATATATATATATATATATATATATATATATATATAAATATATATCTATATATAGTTGTAGGTGTCATTGTGCATACACACTTACTACAGGGAACAGGAGAGAGGAATGGAGAAATGTGAATCTACAACACAGCCTGAATCATGAGAGAGATACTAACCTTTACACTCACAGAACAGTGTCCACAGCATACCAGCATGGTCCCCGCCCTTACAATCTGAAAGGGCAACGCCTATCTCACATACCCTTTTATAGCACTGTCCTGAAATCACAGTGAGAACTGCAATCAGTACACAACTGGCTGTATGCAATTAGCAAATGCTGGCTTACAATTGGTGCAGAGGCCATCACATGGACCTATGCAGATACCTACAAAAGCATCCTGTACTAACACTCCACTCCACACATGCAATACATTCATTGTACTGTCTGGAAGCAGACAGAGGGAGAGAGACAAGCTGAGACAGAGAGAAAAAAAACACAAAAAAAAAAAAACATGCTACACGCTGTGACTCTAAGCTGTCAGCAGTGACAGTAGCAGCAGGAATCAGAAGCAGTGGTAACGCAACCAGCTGCGACAAACACAGGTAATGCAAAGTAGCAGGTTAATAGTGTGCATATTGTGAACCCTCCAAATGTGTCATAGGTCTGTATCTATAGGTATGTCCATGTGATATGTTGTGTGTACGTAGATCCACCAAAAGGGGATGACTATACATTACATGTCAATCAGTGTTAGGCCATGATCCTGGCAGCAGTTGTCTGTGCGTTGCCCTCAGCAATGGCTGTAGTGACTGCTTTGAAAGGTCAGCCAGGTTCAAAAGGCAGGATCAGCCCATCACAAAGGCACACTGGCTGGGAACAAGTGTCTGCAGGTACCCGATATCACTGCATATGCATCCCATACTGCATAATTCCATAGCTTAGCAGACCAGGCCGGTTATGCATATGATGTGGTAGTTCCCAGGGTCAGTCAAGGTGTCTCCTTAGTGGTGTGGGACCACTGTTGCTGTATGCCACTGTCCAGGTACATATCCTGTAGTACGGCCAAGATAAATTATCAGTCTTATATGCGGTTGTATGTCCTCTTGGAGTGCAGGTAGCACACATCCAGGGATACCATGAGGTCACAGTGATGCTGTGTGTTCTGCTTTGCTGAGGGTGGCCCTCACCTGGACATGTGAGATGATAGGGAGGTTACATACAGCTGTGATAACTATTTCAACTGGTGGGGGAGAAGGAGGGGGGATACGTTCACCAAACCTGTCTGCAAGAATGTTGCCAATATCTGTGTGTTTGGTGAATGTTAAGTAGGTGTGTATTAACACAGAGCATATCTGAGGCATTTGGTCCATATGTGTAACATAACTGAAGAAGGCCTTGTGGTTATCCATAGTGTTTGTGGCCATTTCCCTCTCAGAGTAGGCCGTGGCCGTTGTTATGAGGGACCGTAGCATAGTACCAGTGCTGACCACAGATGCCTTCCCTTAATGTGAATCTGCTCTGTCCTGCAGTAGCCTCCTGCTATTGTTATACAATCTGCCTCTGTCTGGGGTCCACCGGACAGGATGCCTAACCTTTGTGCATAGGGTCTGGGTTAGAAATGTGTGTGCAAGTTCCATGCAATCTGTGGCATGTCTGTGGTAAGCATTTGCAAAGGGGTCAGCAGTGTGGGTTGTGGCTTCCACTGGCCCAGTGTGCTGCATGGATACCATCTCAGTCCTAACAAGTGAATAACTGTCTAATCACATACATAACAAAGTAGTCTACTGTGCTGGTGGTGGGATATGTATATCCAGGCCGAGTAACTTGTGTCCACATCACACTAGTGGATGGCGACCCACATACAGTACCTTGGGCTGAACCCCCAGAGTGAGGTTGTGCATTGGACCTGTCAGTGTGTGCTGACTGATGGGGCATGCTACTATGTTGTGTGGAATGTGGCAGGTATTGTTGCACAGGTGTTGGCTGAGCACTGATATCTGGCCATGTACTTGTGTATCCACCACGACACACACACACATGCAACATATGGGAGTAGTAGTATATCACTACACATGAGTATCATGTATAGTATGTGTGCCATATATTGCTGACATAGTCTGCTGATATCCTGTTTGTGTTCTCTTCCAGGGAGATGGTGCGTCAGCGTAATCCCACCTACTCTGCAGCGGAAGATGAGGAGATACACCAGAGCCTGGTGCGGGAGTATGACATCCTGTTTTCCCGCACCAGTCAGAATCAGCAGGAGAGGGCTGCACTGTGGCAAGACCTTGTCCGTAGGGTAAATGATACTGGCACGCATAACAGGACATATGAGCAGGTACGACATCACTGCAGTGATTTAATCAGAAGTGTCCATCAGCGTGCATCAGATATCCACAGGCAACAGGTTGCCACAGGAGGTGGGGTGGCCACACATCCCCCCCTCACCAGACTGGAGGGGCTACTCCTAAGTGTTGTGGTTCCAGCCCCGGAACAGCAACAACAGTACACCTGCATCATGATGGAGGCTGGATCCACACAGCAGCATGACATGGCGCGTGCAGGTAATATGCCATATGTACACTTGACTGTTCTGTACACTGTTAGTTTATGCATGTGTAAGGTGTGTCCGTGGTATGTATCTGTCATCATAGTATGTAATTGTGCATGTGTGATACTGGCAATATCAGCAGCTGGCGTGTGAAAGGTAACTGGTGTACTACTGCACTGTATCATATGCAATATCAATGGCACAGTTGTGCCCACTGACATTAATCTCATCATTTCTGCAGGTCCCACCGGGGTTACAGCAAGGCAGGCCATCCATGCTGGTGAGTGTGTTTAACAATACCTATAATAGTCCTGATAGTGCTAGTAACAGTAGTGTAACTCAGTAGTGCTCTGTGTGTATACTGCGGGGTGTGCATGTGTGCAGGTGTGCCTGTGCCCATGTGTGCATGTGAGCATGTGTGCAGGTGTGCCTGTGTCCACGTGTGCATGTGTGCATGTGTGCATGTGTGCCTGTGTCCACGTGTGCATGTGTGCATGTGTGCATGTGTACACGTGACCACGTGTAAATGTGTGCATGTGTGCATGTGTCCATGTGTGCATGTGACCACATGTGCATGTGTGCATGTGTCCATGTGTGCATGTGTCCACGTGTGCATGTGTGCATGTGTGCATGTGTCCATGTGTGCATGTGTGCCTGTGTGCATGTGTGCATGTGTGCCTGTGTGCATGTGTCCATGTGTGCATGTCTGCATGTGTGCCTGTGTGCATGTATGCCTGTGTGCATGTGTGCATGTGTCCATGTGTGCATGTGTGCATGTGTGCATAAGTGCATCACTGGTAACAATGTGTGGAGACTGTAAACTGTGTTTCCTGTCTTCCTCCCACAGGTTCTGGTGCTGCTCTGGTGTCCTGCAGCAGGGAACCTGAATCTGGTGCCACAGGTACTGGTAATGATGATATTTGTGTAATGGTACAGGAAGGTGTGTCAGGGTCGCCATTGGTCAGGCAATTGACAGTACACAGCTGTCAACCCCATCATTGCGCACAGTCATCCTGCCAGTACATCCTTTGTCACCATTGTCCCTAGGTGATGAACAGGATACAGTGGGCATTGACCAGGATAATGTGCTACCTGTGGCAATGCATCCCCACACAGCAACCATGGGCAGGGTCCTGCAATGGTACCACACAGACAGTTGCCCATGGGTTCTCGTGGGAGCATCCGTGGGCGCACTGCCTCTGGCAGATGTGCCCAAAGAGGTCTGTCAACCTCAGCTATGTTTCGGGCTGTCATGCAGGCACAGTCGCGTATGGAAAGGTACACTAGACAGGGTCTGAGGGAGCTGAGAGCATGTCGCACAGCCATGACTGACAGTATGCGTGACATTGCGGATGCTATCCGTAATTTCACCGATGTCATAGACAGACGTTGTGGGGACATATTACAGCAGTTCCACAACGATATGTCCATGAGCCAGGGCAATGGTGGGCGTTTGCGGGGTCGACGTGGCCGTATGCTAGCAACAGCAGCAGCTGGCAGTTGGCGCGGACATCAGGCCCGCGCACACCCCCATAGTGCCAGCAGCAGCCCCAGCAATGCTGGGTCTGTGCTGTCATTGGAACGCCCCAGGAGACCATGTGCACGTGGCTCGGGACAGTCCCAACAGGGACCTGTGTCCAGTCAACACACTCCCGCTTCTGATGACAGTACCCAGTCTGGCTTAGTACTGGATACGGTCCGTAGCACCCCTGCCAGGCACAGGTACCGTGTCCGTGCCCACAGACACTGATCTGTATGACCTGCCAGGTGCAGTCTGTGGCTGTCCACAAACCCCTGTATATGGCAGCCATGAGGTGGAACTGTGTGCATGCATACACACATGCGAAATGTTAACACCTAGGGCGACCACATACATGCACACACTGCACCAACACTGCCCCACCCTGTACTGCTGCCCCTCACCAACACACATACACACACATGTCAATTGGTGGTATCAGTGGCTGACTCAGGCATACCGAATTCACACCCTGTGCATATGATGACACTGTGCCACCTCCTGCAATCTCCAACATCATTGCGGGAACAGGTAAACACGTTGCTGATGCACAGGGTGACTACATAGAAGTGTATTAGTAGTATCATGTTGGTAACAGTACAGTGTACTGCTATGACTGTGTGTATATCCGAGCATGCCTGATGCAGTAACCGTATGAATGTCCTGAATTGTTATCTGCACCCATAGTACATACCAAAGTGTAACAGCTGCACATAATTGCATGCCGGTGGTAAGGATGTCAACAGATAGCCACATACATGGGTAGCACAGGGAGGAAGCTAACGCAGGTAGTGATATGCAATGGTGGACATGTACAGTAATGGTGTCAAGTTGCCCACAACGACTATGCAATGTGGATGTTTGCTCATGTTGATATGTGTGCAGTACCAATGTAATCCAAATCACAATTAACTATGACATAATATCAGTTCTACCATGGGCATCTGCGCTGTGTATTCCTGGGTACATGTTGATAGTGCCTACATATTTGCATTGTTACTTACTGTTATTGTTACCCATTCTTTGTTGTACAATGCACTACTTCCAGCCCTGCTTACTGTAGCTTTGTTTGCATGCATGTTCGCTTGGGGTTCCCTGGAACACTGCTTACACCTGCAATGCAGAGTTACAGTGCTTCTGTAGACTCCTAGTGACATCTGCATAGCGTATGATATGTATGTCAAATTTACACATGACAGAACGTCACTGTCTGCCCTGTACTCATGTACGTTGCCTGTGACACATTGCACATGTCTTACCTGGCATTTACCCACGTGTGCAGTCATATATGCCAGTGCTATGAAACAGTAGTAGTACACCTAAACATACATACCTTCAGTGTGTTGTTCCCCATTGGCCCTATGTGTTGGTACTCACCATGGCAATCACACTACTAGGGTAGCATGTGCAAAGGTAACCTGTGAATCACCTGTATGGTCCAGTTGTGGTTTATGTGAGTCATGTGGCAATGTCACAGCTGCCACATGTATGCAGTCAGCCATCACCCTTGGCCAGGAACGTACAACACATGTGTGGGATGCCACCACACAGCCAATCTGGGGACTGAGCTCTCTGAACCCAGTAATGCCATACCCTGTCAGGTGGCATGTCATATATACTACATCCTGGACAAACTTCAACCCCAATCCCTGCTGCTACTATTGATAAAACCCCTGAAGATGTTTCTGATAGTTTTAACCAATTCTTTACTGAGACATCTCAAGCCCTAGCTAGCCAACTACCTCCTAGCTCCCCTGGTCCTGAAAGTAGCACCCCTAGAAACCTACTTGCGGTCAGCTTCCAACCAGTCGCCACTTCACTTATTCGTACCTTGATTGAAAAATTAGAACCCACTACACTTTCTGCTGATCAACTCCCTGCCGAGTACCTACAAAAATCAGCTGATGCTATTGCTTACCCCGTCTCAAAACTAATCAAACGAACCATGGTAGAAGCTAAATTTCCCACCATCTGTAAAATATCCTATGCAATCCCACTTCACAAAGGAGGCAGCTCTACTGAATTCTCCAATTATAGGCCAATAACTATACTCTCTCCACTTGCAACGATTATGGAAGAATGTATTCATAGACAATTCATGCACCACCTAATCCAAAATCGCCTTATGGCAGACACTCAGCATGGCTTCCGTCCTCATCACAGCACTACTTCAGGCCTCCTAGCCTTTACTAACACCATAAACCATAATCACAACAATAATTATATATCCTTAGCCCTCTTTTTGGATCTTTCCAAGGCATAAGATATGGCTGATCAACTTGTAATCCACACCCTGCAAACATTCTGTCTAGATGCTGGAGCCCTCCAATGCTTCAATCCTACCTGAATGGTCGACAGCAGGCTGGCCTCTGGCAGAACAAACTCTCTAACCTTCTACCTAACACCCTCAGAGTACCACAAGGCTCTATACTAGGGCCCTTGCTGTTCTCCATCTTCATTAACGACCTTTATACTGTCATCCCAAAAGTCAGCTATATCCAATATGCTGATGACTCTACTCTGATTTGCTCAGCCACATCTCCAGTAGAGTTATGGTCAGCTACCCAGACCACCTTTAATACAATAGAAAACTGGCTTTCTGAACATCGTCTGATCCTAAATCCCAAAAAAACTAAACTGCTGTTATTTTACCAACACATAGGTCTACCGCTTTCACCTTTACCATAAAATCAAATGATGGCACAATAATCTCCCCTGACCCATCTACTAAACTATTAGGTGTCATCATAGACAATAATCTCAAATGTGACCTACATGTTAACCAAACTATCAAAACCATCAATAAAAAACTAGGGTCACTTTACAGAATAAAAGCCTTCCTAACCCCTCCAGCTAAAATTGCCATAGCTCGCTCACACCTTCTTTCAACCCTTTTGTATGCATCCCCTCTACTCTCGAATATGAACAAGACTGTCCTTAACAAACACTCAATTTGCTACAACCACATTGCCAGGTTTGCCACTGGGCTGCCTTTTAGGACACATCATTGCATCAATTTAAATCAGCTTGGTTGGCTTGAACTACCTAGCCTACTACAGTATAACCAACTGATTATGGCCTATAAATTCCTCTATAATCCAGACAATACTCCTGCACTTAAAAATATTATCACCCCCTATAACAATCCTGGACCGCTTCGATCCTCTAACAAACTACGAATTCAGACTAGCAAAATTAATAACACAGCTGGTGATTCTCTCTTTGCAAACTCTGTAAGTAGATCCTGGAACTCACTTCCAGCTGATATTACCTTACTTTCCACCTTAGGTCAATTTAAAACTAGACTCAAACAACATTTGTCACTTAACTGGCTATGTCAATGTATCAAGCCTGGCTAACTCAAATGTGTAACATCTGTTAACCAGTTTACTGTGTAATTTAATTTAATCCTGACTTGTGCTCAGGACTAACTTTAACCTGTGGAACTTGTTTAACTTGCTTACTTATGTAATCTCTGTAAATAATCTGTTTGTAATATGTAATGCTGGTATTATGTAATGCTGCATCTGCTTACCCTTGAGCTTTTCTCCCGGGCCTCCGCTGAAAATGGACATGCATCCAGTCAGACTATCCCGGTCAACAAATGTAAGATAAATAAATAAAGAAAGAAAGAATATTACAGTGACTACACTACAAGTCAGACATTGACATGCACTGACAGCATGCTGAACACACTGGGGCATACGTGGGGACTCAGAATAGCATCCTGCCTGAGCATCACACACCTCCGCAGCTGGCACACAGGCATATGTTCCATCGGAACAGAGCACATGCCACACATGGCACACACATCCCGTGTGCCACACACTCACAGCCTGTAGGGCTACACAACACACCTGCTACAGACGTGTCAGGTACCTGTCTTGGGTGCTGCACTGGGGTCCCGCTCAACAGGCTGTATCTGGTGAAGGTCACAGTGATATGCCTCAGGGGCACTATGGTCCACCACAGAACACATGCATACAGGTCAGTCAGAGGCATGGACACATATGACTCACTCATTGACCATGCCACTATGGCTGACCCGAGACATACCTCCCTGGACGACATGATAGGGAACATAGAATGGATCTCTCAGCATGTGGCACAGGCCAGTATGAGCCTGATCTTGGTTGCCAACATACCCTCACCAGGTATGCTACCACTATATGTGGGAAGGGTGTTGTATGTCTACATTCTGCTCAGTCTCCAATGTCATTCATAGGGTATCCGCTGGCTGTCAACGTGTGCTTACATGCTAGGTAAGCCACAATGATGTGCAAGGGTCATCTTGCATGTGACACCCATGGCCCGATGTATATTGGCAAAGCTCCTTGATACACACATACTGCCTTATGCTGCAGGACACGGTTCACATAGCCACCTCCGCAGGTATCACACAGGTTAGGACACTAACAGTGCTGCTACACAACAACAGCAGTGTACACCGCAAGATGCATGCACTGGACACTGTCCTCAGCACAGTGAACTGCAATGTCTGTGCAGTACCAGAGTCCTGATTCATGGCTCACAGGTGTTACCCATCACTGACAGGTTATGCCCCATACCATGCCTGTCGTCCCCTACACATGTAACACACATGGACAGGGGGGTGGTATCCCAAGGCACCACAAGATACACACACCTCCAGGTTGTTGGCACAGCACAAAGCATCAGGGCCTAATCATGTGCAGCTAACAGTGTGTCGGACTGCCATCTGGTTCATAGCCTGGCACACACAACCCTCCCAGATACAGGAAGACCACCTATCCTCCATAACAACAGTGGCAATATGACAGTCTCAAGAACTGTCTTTATATGGCTGGACTGCATCCCGCCAAACATTGTGTGAGCATTATTGTAGCTACAACACACTAGTTGAAGGGTTCACAGCATGTGGTCACTGAATTGCAGTGGAATGACATGTTACCACTGCCACAACAGGTGGGAACATGCAGCACCTGTACATCGACTACATGTAGACTATATGGCCCAGACCAGATGTGTATCCCCTGCTGTAGGTATTTTACCATATACACCCACACTGTATAGACACATACCGCGTGCGGCCCCTGCACAGTAAGACACAGTCATATTGGTATACATTGCAAATACCATTTATCCACTCGAGGCATGTGTCAGACATGGTAACTACTGCAGGTCACAGGTATTTATGTGTATGTGTCACACACATACATCATGCTTGCAATGCCATTGCTGGTTTAGGCAATGGCATGCATTGTTATGTACAAAGACCCACACAAGGGCATAATGTGTGACACAACCACACGTGGCAGTTGTGGGTTACCAAAACATACCTATCTGTACTCTGACAATGGTAATAGACACAGTAGCAGAGCACACTATTGGCATTACTGGCCAACTAGCCCTGTTTGGATGTGCTGATAGTGTGGTGACATCCCCTGTGTTTACTGGGGGAATATGCAGCATCTGGTGTATTGTAGTATTTGCCAAAAGGGTCTGTTTTCTCACACTTGCATTTACACACACCCTACTACCCCCACACACACTTACCATTTGCAGGATTCATACCCCTACCTAACTAAGTCACGACACATAAGAGAGACGCATTAGCGAAGCGCACTATTCGGATTACTAAATAGCTCCTCTTCTCTGGCTGTACTTATAGGGTGCTGACATCATCAGTATTTTGAAAGGGTAATGTGCATCAGGTAGTGTGATCTCCTGATTGCCAAAACTAACATGTTTTTTATACGGAAATGCACACGCACAAACTCCCCTCATCCAAACTTGCCACTTGCAGGTTTCAAACCCCTACCTAAATATGTTATGGCACTTGAAAGTGATGCTGTAGCAGGTTGCGCTATTCTGAGTACTGGCAGATGTCTCTTCTCGAGCTGTATGTATAGGGTGCTGTCATCATCACTGTTTGGAAAGTGTAATGTGATCTCAAAAAAGCACATGCTTTTCATACAGAATTGCACACACACAGTGTCCCCACATCCAAACACACACACGCCATTTACAGGTTTCAAACTCCTACCTCACTATATTACGACACTCGGGAGAGACGCATTAGTGGAGTGCGCTATTCGAATTACTGGAAGATTTCCCTTCTCCTGCTGTACTTATAGGGTGCTGACATCATCAGTGTTTAGAAAGGGGAATGTGCATCCTGTCGTGTGTTCTCCTAGTTGCCAAAAGGGACATTTCCTTCATACAGACATACACACACACTGAGCATTTGCAGGATTCAAACCCCTACCTAACTATGCTCTGCCACTCGAGATGGATACATTAGCAGAGTGCGCTATTCACATTACTGGTAGGCTTCCCTTCTCCTGCTGTACTTATAGGGTGCTGACATCATCTGTGTTTAGAAAGGGGAATGTGCATCCTGTAGTGTGTTCTCCCAGTTACCAAAAGGGACATTTCCCTCACACAAAATTGCACACACACTAACCCCCCTCATCCAAACACACACACTTGCCGGATTCAAACCGCTACCTATGTTATGACACTCGAGTCGGACGCATTAGTAGAGCGCGCTATTCGCATTACTGGGAGGCTTCCCTTCTCCTGCTGTACTTATAGGGTGCTGACATCATCAGTGTTTAGAAAGGGGAATGTGCATCCTGTAGTGTGTTCTCCTAGTTGGCAAAAGGGATACTTCTTTCATACAGTCTTAAACACACACTAACCCTCTCAACACACACTGAGGATGTACAGGATTCAAATCCCTACTTAACTATGTTATGACACTTGAGATAGATGCATTAGCAGAGCGTGCTATTTGCATTACTGGGAGGATTCCCTTCTCCTGCTGCACTTATAGGGTGCTGACATCATCAGTGTTTAGAAAGGGGAATGTGCATCCTGTAGTGTGTTCTCCTAGTTGGCAAAAGGGATATTTCTTTCCTACAGTCTTGAACACACACTAACCCGCTACATACACACACTGCGCATTTACAGGATTCAAACCCCTATCTACCTATGTTATGACACTCGAGACGGATGCATTAGCAGAGTGCACTATTTGCATTACTGGGAGGTTTCCCTTCTCCTGCGGTACTTATAGGGTGCTGACATCATCTGTGTTTAGAAAGGGGAATGTGCATCCTGTAGTGTGTTCTCCCAGTTACCAAAAGGGACATTTCCCTCACACAAAATTGCACACACACACTAACCCACCTCATCCAAACACACACCCTTGCCATTTGCAGGATTCAAATCACTACATAACTATGTTATGACACTCGAGTCAGACGCATTAACAGAGCATGCTATTCGCATTACTGGGAGGCTTTCCTTCTCCTGCTGTACTTATAGGGTGCTGACATCATCAGTGTTTAGAAAGGGGAATGTGCATCCTGTAGTGTGTTCTCCTAGTTGGCAAAAGGGAGACTTCTTTCATACGGTCTTGAACACACACTAACCCCTAACGAAATACCACTACTAAAAAACCAAAAGAAATCCAAAGCTAGGAAACAGCCTGCCAGTGTATGGCACTAGTGAAGAGACTTAGACCACCAAGTAGCGTAGAATCAATTTAATTTCCGCTTTCGTCAGAAGACTTCATCAGAATACACATTTACAATAGATGAACCTCCTTAAATAACACTTCAATAAATCAATTAACCAATTAGTTTAAAAATCTAAAAACCTTTAAGGTGCTACTGCACATTAATTAAATAAAGGTGCAATATTATTTTTATTAATACCTAACTTAATTCTTTAAAAAACATTTAATGTTAATGGTCCCATTTAAACCAGGATGCTTGTCAGATTTCAAACGAATCTGCCACAAAGCTTCCCTTTGCTCTACAAAATTCCTGAAGTCTCCCCCCCTCAAATCAGATTTACAAACTTCGAGAACAGAAAATAGAAATTTTTTAAAATTGCTACAAACAACAGAGTGTTTAAACAATGCATTAGTATCATCGTGTGTCTTAATACCATATAGGTGCTCACGTATACGGGTTTTTAGACATCTCGTCGTCATTCCGACGTAAAAAGCTGGACATGTACTACATAACCTGATGTACACTACCCCCCTGGTACTACAATCAACATATTCAGGTACCCGAAAGGTTTTGTCAATGCTTTCAATGACAATCAATGGCCCTACAGAGAGAAATCGACATGTGTTACAATTATAGCAAGGAAAAACACCCTTTGTCTTAGTTTTATTAATAACTGGTTGTGTACTATTGGCCTCTAGTGCCTTTTTGATCTTAAAGGTGTTTCTGAAAACAAAAACTGGTTTCTCACCTAACACTTTTGAAATATCGCTGTTCCCTTGGATAATTTTCCAGTTTCTTTCAATCAAATTTTTAATTGCCGGCCCGTCAATACTCATTCCCAAAGAACATACAGGACCAATAATACTGGTATCGGTAGGAACATTCATAGTGGTCGCTTCTTGATTAATGTCCACTTTATAATCCAAAATAGCTGGATAAAAAGTGTTTCTCCTACTTAAAACAGTAGTGATAATATCATCCAACATAATACTGGGATACCCCCTCTTTAGAAACAATTTTTTAATGAAAAAAACTTCTTCATGTAGGTCACTTTCAGATGAAGTCATTCGACAGGCCCTAATGAACTGTCCCTTTGGGATGGTTTTAATAGTATGTTTTTGGTGTGCACTGTCAAAATGGAGATAATTATTTGTAAAAGTCTCCTTACGATGTATTTTACTATTAAATTTGCTTTCAAAGGAGTCCCATCTTAAAGAGACGTCCAAGAAATCAACCAATAAACCAAAGTTCCCTAGTTTAAATTTTAAAAAACTAACCTGTTTGTTAATCTCATTAACAAAATCATTCACGGTACCGCTGTCCCCTTTTATAATAAAAAACAAATCATCAACAAACCTAAAGTATACTAAAATTTCAAACCTGATCCTAAGCAGGGTTAAAAAGAATTCCTCCCACCAAGCCATTACCAAGTTGGCATAAGAAGGGGCCGCTGAAGACCCCATGGCCACTCCCCTTTTCTGTCTGTAATAACAATCACCAAATAGAAAGTAATTGTGGTGGAGTAAAATTTCAAGGAACCTACAGATGATAGAAATTTGACCAGAACTGAATTCCTGGCATTTACATAACAAAGAACGAATGGCATCAACCCCTTCTTCATGAGGTATACAGGTATATAAAGATACCACGTCTAAGGTAAACATGATATGTTTACTAGAATCAAAAATACCTTGACTTGCAAAATTGTTAAACCTATTTAGGAAATGCCAGGAATCCTTAATAAATGATTCCTGTCTGGATACCAAAGGTCCCAAAGTGGCGTCCAGAACCAATGAAATCCCCTCAGTAACTTAATGGGGAGAAGACACTATAGGCCTGAATGGGGGGTCAAGAAGATGTTTATGTGTTTTAGGAATACCAAATAAAACACCTAACCCTAGGCTTCTCAATCACACAAAATTCATAAACATCCAAGTTAATCTCATTATTCATGAGAGCATCATACAATAAAGAATGTATAAACATTTCCTTTTTCTTAATTTGAAAGGGTGTAACCAGTTCGTATTCATCATGATTATTTAGTAAAATCATCATTTTATTATTATACTGTTCCTGAGTCATTATAACTATGTTACCACCCTTGTCGCTTTTCATAAAGCGCAAACTACTATTCATTTCACGTAATTTATTAAATGCTTTTCTTTCTTTTAAACTCAAATTATGCCTATGTTTAAATCTACGTGAAAGAATGTTGTCAAGATCATTGACACATGACTCCTCGAATATTTTTATAGTGTGTGACAAAGGAGGGTTGTAAACAGAAGGTTTGACCAAAGGACTATTACCAACAGGAATGTCGTTCAATATGTAAGATAAATTTAGTTTCCTAGAAAATTTTTTAATATCTAATACAGTATTACCATAATCTGCTCTGACAGTGGGAACGAAATTAAGACCAAGTCTCAGCACTTCAAGTTCTTCTTCACTAAAAATAAGGTCAGTGAGATTTATAATATCAAAATTTGTTTTGTCATCGTTTTCTATTTCATCATCTAACTCTCTTCCTCTGAAGAGTGGGAACCCAGGAATGTCCTGCTCCTGGTTAACATGGCCTTCTTGTTGTTCGGACCTCTTTTTCCTAAAAAACCGAACCACCTGGGTTTGATGTATCTGAAATAGCGTTCTCAACAGAAGTGCCAGTGTTGACAGTACCGGCATTGATACCAGTTGCTTTGCTTGTCCCTTCTGTCACGATATCACCAGTAGAATGACTAACTATTTCATTGCCCGGTTTCGCAAAATCAACATTGAAACCGTTGCAATGACCAAGCAAACCACTGTCACAAGTCATGCTGGAGGATGTAATCTTCCTATTTGTGTTAGCATCAGATAATAAAGGCTTATTATAGTTGCTTACGGCATTGCTATAAAAACGTTTGCTGCCGTAATATGAAGCTGCTACCCTGGAGTGGGACTCCTTATTCCCAGGGACAAAAAAGTTATAAGCAGAGTTGGACCGGTAACTACTAATGTCCTGTTCAAGTTTTGATTGCTTTCTGTTAGTTACTTCCAGAGAATGCTTATCTACGTCAACAAACAGTTTTTTAAAAAAATCATATTGATTTGACATGCTGCAAACATTCTTTATATAACCTTCTAGTTGACAAATTTCATCTTTTAAAGCGTTCATTTTAGCAATATTGTTGTCTCTCAATATTTTCAAAAATGCCATACCTGTTTCATTAAAGAACGAAACCAAGGTACCGAACAAAGGATCACCGATCTGCACACCATTGGGGCATTTAAAAAAACGTAACCCCTTAGGCATTACTTTGAGCTCGATGCATCGCTCAAAGTAGCAATTTTCAATATATAAAGATCTGTACCTTTTTACCAGTCGAGTTAGTAAGTCCTGTTGATGAACTAATTCTTCGTTGGAAACAGAACAAGTAGAAGCTGAATATCCACAAAACGGATTTAACATGCATTCTAACAAAGGCTTAACCGCTAAATCGTCAGCCGGAAACTGACGTCCATTTTCCTTGTTGCAAATTTTTACTGGTTGTTCGTCAACCTCAATCACGGTATCTAGTTCCTTAAAGGATCCACAGGGACTAGAGGCATTCGCCACTGGAGGTGGAATACCAGATGCTTTAGACATCAAAAACTTTAAGGAATTCTGAATATCCGTTAAAGTTAAAATAAGCAAATTGTTCATGTTAGAATTAGAGTCACAACCTGGAGTAGGATGAACGCTCAAATTTAGCAATTGTTCATCAATTTCTGTTCCCTCAGCCATGGTGTGGAAAAGCAAGCAGACCCAACGAAATACCACTACTAAAAAACCAAAAGAAATCCAAAGCTAGGAAACAGCCTGCCAGTGTATGGCACTAGTGAAGAGACTTAGACCACCAAGTAGCGTAGAATCAATTTAATTTCCGCTTTCGTCAGAAGACTTCATCAGAATACACATTTACAATAGATGAACCTCCTTAAATAACACTTCAATAAATCAATTAACCAATTAGTTTAAAAATCTAAAAACCTTTAAGGTGCTACTGCACATTAATTAAATAAAGGTGCAATATTATTTTTATTAATACCTAACTTACCATTCTTTAAAAAACATTTAATGTTAATGGTCCCATTTAAACCAGGATGCTTGTCAGATTTCAAACGAATCTGCCACAAAGCTTCCCTTTGCTCTACAAAATTCCTGAAGTCTCCCCCCCTCAAATCAGATTTACAAACTTCGAGAACAGAAAATAGAAATTTTTTAAAATTGCTACAAACAACAGAGTGTTTAAACAATGCATTAGTATCATCGTGTGTCTTAATACCATATAGGTGCTCACGTATACGGGTTTTTAGACATCTCGTCGTCATTCCGACGTAAAAAGCTGGACATGTACTACATAACCCGATGTACACTACCCCCCTGGTACTACAATCAACATATTCAGGTACCCGAAAGGTTTTGTCAATGCTCACCAGACTGGAGGGGCTACTCCTAAGTGTTGTGGTTCCAGCCCCGGAACAGCAACAGCAGTACACCTGCATCATGATGGAGGCTGGATCCACACAGCAGCATGACATGGCGCGTGCAGGTAATATGCCATATGTACACTTGACTGTTCTGTACACTGTTAGTTTATGCATGTGTAAGGTGTGTCCGTGGTATGTATCTGTCATCATAGTATGTAATTGTGCATGTGTGATACTGGCAATATCAGCAGCTGGCGTGTGAAAGGCAACTGGTGTACTACTGCACTGTATCATATGCAATATCAATGGCACAGTTGTGCCCACTGACATTAATCTCATCATTTCTGCAGGTCCCACCGGGGTTACAGCAAGGCAGGCCATCCATGCTGGTGAGTGTGTTTAACAATACCTATAATAGTCCTGATAGTGCTAGTAACAGTAGTGTAACTCAGTAGTGCTCTGTGTGTATACTGCGGGGTGTGCATGTGTGCAGGTGTGCCTGTGCCCATGTGTGCATGTGAGCATGTGTGCAGGTGTGCCTGTGTCCACGTGTGCATGTGTGCATGTGTGCATGTGTGCCTGTGTCCACGTGTGCATGTGTGCATGTGTACACGTGACCACGTGTAAATGTGTGCATGTGTGCATGTGACCACATGTGCATGTGTGCGTGTCCATGTGTGCATGTGTCCACGTGTGCATGTGTGCATGTGTCCACGTGTGCATGTGTCCACGTGTGCATGTCTTCATGTGTGCATGTGTGCCTGTGTGCATGTGTGCATGTGTGCCTGTGTGCATGTGTCCATGTGTGCATGTCTGCATGTGTGCCTGTGTGCATGTATGCCTGTGTGCATGTGTGCATGTGTCCATGTGTGCATGTGTGCATGTGTGCATGTGTGCATAAGTGCATCACTGGTAACAATGTGTGGAGACTGTAAACTGTGTTTCCTGTCTTCCTCCCACAGGTTCTGGTGCTGCTCTGGTGTCCTGCAGCAGGGAACCTGAATCTGGTGCCACAGGTACTGGTAATGATAATATTTGTGTAATGGTACAGGAAGGTGTGTCAGGGTCGCCATTGGTCAGGCAATTGACAGTACACAGCTGTCAACCCCATCATTGCGCACAGTCATCCTGCCAGTACATCCTTTGTCACCATTGTCCCTAGGTGATGAACAGGATACAGTGGGCATTGACCAGGATAATGTGCTACCTGTGGCACATGCATCCCCACACAGCAACCATGGGCAGGGTCCTGCAATGGTACCACACAGACAGTTGCCCATGGGTTCTCGTGGGAGCATCCGTGGGTGCACTGCCTCTGGCAGATGTGCCCAAAGAGGTCTGTCAACCTCAGCTATGTTTCGGGCTGTCATGCAGGCACAGTCGCGTATGGAAAGGTACACTAGACAGGGTCTGAGGGAGCTGAGAGCATGTCGCACAGCCATGACTGACAGTATGCATGACATTGCGGATGCTATCCGTAATTTCACCGATGTCATAGACAGACGTTGTGGGGACATATTACAGCAGTTCCACAATGATATGTCCATGAGCCAGGGCAATGGTGGGCGTTTGCGGCGTCGACGTGGCCGTATGCTAGCAACAGCAGCAGTTGGCGTGGACGACATCAGGCCCGCACACACCCCCATAGTGCCAGCAGCAGCCCCAGCAATGCTGGGTCTGTGCTGTCATTGGAACACCCCAGGAGACCATGTGCACGTGGCTCGGGACCGTCCCAACAGGGACCTGTGTCCAGTCAACACACTCCCACTTCTGATGACAGTACCCAGTCTGGCTTAGTACTGGATACGGTCCGTAGCACCCCTGCCAGGCACAGGTACCGTGTCCGTGCCCACAGACACTGATCTGTATGACCTGCCAGGTGCAGTCTGTGGCTGTCCACAAACCCCTGTATATGGCAGCCATGAGGTGGAACTGTGTGCGTGCATACACACATGCGAAATGTTAACACCTAGGGCGACCACATACATGCACACACTGCACCAACACTGCCCCACCCTGTACTGCTGCCCCTCACCAACACACATACACACACATGTCAATTGGTGGTATCAGTGGCTGACTCAGGCATACCGAATTCACACCCTGTGCATATGATGACACTGTGCCACCTCCTGCAATCTCCAACATCATTGCGGGAACAGGTAAACACGTTGCTGATGCACAGGGTGACTACATAGAAGTGTATTAGTAGTATCATGTTGGTAACAGTACAGTGTACTGCTATGACTGTGTGTATATCCCAGCATGCCTGATGCAGTAACTGTATGAATGTCCTGAATTGTTATCTGCACCCATAGTACATACCAAAGTGTAACAGCTGCACATAATTGCATGCCGGTGGTAAGGATGTCAACAGATAGCCACATACATGGGTAGCACAGGGAGGAAGCTAACACAGGTAGTGATATGCAATGGTGGACATGTACAGTAATGGTGTCAAGTTGCCCACAATGACTATGCAATGTGGATGTTTGCTCATGTTGATATGTGTGCAGTACCAATGTAATCCAAATCACAATTAACTATGACATAATATCAGTTCTACCATGGGCATCTGCGCTGTGTATTCCTGGGTACATGTTGATAGTGCCTACATATTTGCATTGTTACTTACTGTTATTGTTACCCATTCTTTGTTGTACAATGCACTACTTCCAGCCCTGCTTACTGTAGCTTTGTTTGCATGCATGTTCGCTTGGGGTTCCCTGGAACACTGCTTACACCTGCAATGCAGAGTTACAGTGCTTCTGTAGACTCCTAGTGACATCTGCATAGCGTACGATATGTATGTCAAATTTACACATGACAGAACGTCACTGTCTGTCCTGTACTCATGTACGTTGCCTGTGACACATTGCACATGTCTTACCTGGCATTTACCCACGTGTGCAGTCATATATGCCAGTGCTATGAAACAGTAGCAGTACACCTAAACATACATACCTTCAGTATGTTGTTCCCCATTGGCCCTATGTGTTGGTACTCACCATGGCAATCACACTACTAGGGTAGCATGTGCAAAGGTAACCTGTGAATCACCTGTATGGTCCAGTTGTGGTTTATGTGAGTCATGTGGCAATGTCACAGCTGCCACATGTATGCAGTCAGCCATCACCCTTGGCCAGGAACGTACAACACATGTGTGGGATGCCACCACACAGCCAATCTGGGGACTGAGCTCTCTGAACCCAGTAATGCCATACCCTGTCAGGTGGCATGTCATATATACTACATCCTGGACAAACTTCAACCCCAATCCCTGCTGCTACTATTGATAAAACCCCTGAAGATGTTTCTGATAGTTTTAACCAATTCTTTACTGAGACATCTCAAGCCCTAGCTAGCCAACTACCTCCTAGCTCCCTGGTCCTGAAAGTAGCACCCCTAGAAACCTACTTGCGGTCAGCTTCCAACCAGTCGCCACTTCACTTATTCGTACCTTGATTGAAAAATTAGAACCCACTACACTTTCTGCTGATCAACTCCCTGCCGAGTACCTACAAAAATCAGCTGATGCTATTGCTTACCCCGTCTCAAAACTAATCAAACGAACCATGGTAGAAGCTAAATTTCCCACCATCTGTAAAATATCCTATGCAATCCCACTTCACAAAGGAGGCAGCTCTACTGAATTCTCCAATTATAGGCCAATAACTATACTCTCTCCACTTGCAACGATTATGGAAGAATGTATTCATAGACAATTCATGCACCACCTAATCCAAAATCGCCTTATGGCAGACACTCAGCATGGCTTCCGTCCTCATCACAGCACTACTTCAGGCCTCCTAGCCTTTACTAACACCATAAACCATAATCACAACAATAATTATATATCCTTAGCCCTCTTTTTGGATCTTTCCAAGGCATAAGATATGGCTGATCAACTTGTAATCCACACCCTGCAAACATTCTGTCTAGATGCTGGAGCCCTCCAATGCTTCAATCCTACCTGAATGGTCGACAGCAGGCTGGCCTCTGGCAGAACAAACTCTCTAACCTTCTACCTAACACCCTCAGAGTACCACAAGGCTCTATACTAGGGCCCTTGCTGTTCTCCATCTTCATTAACGACCTTTATACTGTCATCCCAAAAGTCAGCTATATCCAATATGCTGATGACTCTACTCTGATTTGCTCAGCCACATCTCCAGTAGAGTTATGGTCAGCTACCCAGACCACCTTTAATACAATAGAAAACTGGCTTTCTGAACATCGTCTGATCCTAAATCCCAAAAAAACTAAACTGCTGTTATTTTACCAACACATAGGTCTATCGCTTTCACCTTTACCATAAAATCAAATGATGGCACAATAATCTCCCCTGACCCATCTACTAAACTATTAGGTGTCATCATAGACAATAATCTCAAATGTGACCTACATGTTAACCAAACTATCAAAACCATCAATAAAAAACTAGGGTCACTTTACAGAATAAAAGCCTTCCTAACCCCTCCAGCTAAAATTGCCATAGCTCGCTCACACCTTCTTTCAACCCTTCTGTATGCATCCCCTCTACTCTCGAATATGAACAAGACTGTCCTTAACAAACACTCAATTTGCTACAACCACATTGCCAGGTTTGCCACTGGGCTGCCTTTTAGGACACATCATTGCATCAATTTAAATCAGCTTGGTTGGCTTGAACTACCTAGCCTACTACAGTATAACCAACTGATTATGGCCTATAAATTCCTCTATAATCCAGACAATACTCCTGCACTTAAAAATATTATCACCCCCTATAACAATCCTGGACCGCTTCGATCCTCTAACAAACTACGAATTCAGACTAGCAAAATTAATAACACAGCCGGTGATTCTCTCTTTGCAAACTCTGTAAGTAGATCCTGGAACTCACTTCCAGCTGATATTACCTTACTTTCCACCTTAGGTCAATTTAAAACTAGACTCAAACAACATTTGTCACTTAACTGGCTATGTCAATGTATCAAGCCTGGCTAACTCAAATGTGTAACATCTGTTAACCAGTTTACTGTGTAATTTAATTTAATCCTGACTTGTGCTCAGGACTAACTTTAACCTGTGGAACTTGTTTAACTTGCTTACTTATGTAATCTCTGTAAATAATCTGTTTGTAATATGTAATGCTGGTATTATGTAATGCTGCATCTGCTTACCCTTGGAGCTTTTCTCCCCGGGCCTCCGCTGAAAATGGACATGCATCCAGTCAGACTATCCCGGTCAACAAATGTAAGATAAATAAATAAAGAAAGAAAGAATATTACAGTGACTACACTACAAGTCAGACATTGACATGCACTGACAGCATGCTGAACACACTGGGGCATACGTGGGGACTCAGAATAGCATCCTGCCTGAGCATCACACACCTCCGCAGCTGGCACACAGGCATATGTTCCATCGGAACAGAGCACATGCCACACATGGCACACACATCCCGTGTGCCACACACTCACAGCCTGTAGGGCTACACAACACACCTGCTACAGACGTGTCAGGTACCTGTCTTGGGTGCTGCACTGGGGTCCCGCTCAACAGGCTGTATCTGGTGAAGGTCACAGTGATATGCCTCAGGGGCACTATGGTCCACCACAGAACACATGCATACAGGTCAGTCAGAGGCATGGACACATATGACTCACTCATTGACCATGCCACTATGGCTGACCCGAGACATACCTCCCTGGACGACATGATAGGGAACATAGAATGGATCTCTCAGCATGTGGCACAGGCCAGTATGAGCCTGATCTTGGTTGCCAACATACCCTCACCAGGTATGCTACCACTATATGTGGGAAGGGTGTTGTATGTCTACATTCTGCTCAGTCTCCAATGTCATTCATAGGGTATCCACTGGCTGTCAACGTGTGCTTACATGCTAGGTAAGCCACAATGATGTGCAAGGGTCATCTTGCACATGACACCCATGGCCCGATGTATATTGGCAAAGCTCCTTGATACACACATACTGCCTTATGCTGCAGGACACGGTTCACATAGCCACCTCCGCAGGTATCACACAGGTTAGGACACTAACAGTGCTGCTACACAACAACAGCAGTGTACACCACAAGATGCATGCACTGGACACTGTCCTCAGCACAGTGAACTGCAATGTCTGTGCAGTACCAGAGTCCTGATTCATGGCTCACAGGTGTTACCCATCACTGACAGGTTATGCCCCATACCATGCCTGTCGTCCCCTACACATGTAACACACATGGACAGGGGGGTGGTATCCCAAGGCACCACAAGATACACACACCTCCAGGTTGTTGGCACAGCACAAAGCATCAGGGCCTAATCATGTGCAGCTAACAGTGTGTCGGACTGCCATCTGGTTCATAGCCTGGCACACACAACCCTCCCATATACAGGAAGACCACCTATCCTCCATAACAACAGTGGCAATATGACAGTCTCAAGAACTGTCTTTATATGGCTGGACTGCATCCAGCCAAACATTGTGTGTGAGCATTATTGTAGCTACAACACACTAGTTGAAGGGTTCACAGCATGTGGTCACTGAATTGCAGTGGAATGACATGTTACCACTGCCACAACAGGTGGGAACATGCAGCACCTGTACATCGACTACATGTAGACTATATGGCCCAGACCAGATGTGTATCCCCTGCTGTAGGTATTTTACCATATACACCCACACTGTATAGACACATACCACGTGCGGCCCCTGCACAGTAAGACACAGTCATATTAGTATACATTGCAAATACCATTTATCCACTCGAGGCATGTGTCAGACATGGTAACTACTGCAGGTCACAGGTATTTATGTGTATGTGTCACACACATACATCATGTGTGCAAGGCCATTGCTGGTTTAGGCAATGGCATGCATTGTTATGTACAAAGACCCACACAAGGTCATAATGTGTGACACAACCACACGTGGCAGTTGTGGGTTACCAAAACATACCTATCTGTACTCTGACAATGGTAATAGACACAGTAGCAGAGCACACTATTGGCATTACTGGCCAACTAGCCCTGTTTGGATGTGCTGATAGTGTGGTGACATCCCCTGTGTTTACTGGGGGAATATGCAGCATCTGGTGTATTGTAGTATTTGCCAAAAGGGTCTGTTTTCTCACACTTGCATTTACACACACCCTACTACCCCCACACACACTTACCATTTGCAGGATTCATACCCCTACCTAACTAAGTCACGACACATAAGAGAGACGCATTAGCGAAGCGCACTATTCGGATTACTAAAGAGCTCCTCTTCTCTGGCTGTACTTATAGGGTGCTGACATCATCAGTATTTTGAAAGGGTAATGTGCATCAGGTAGTGTGATCTCCTGATTGCCAAAACTAACATGTTTTTTATACGGAAATGCACACACACAAACTCCCCACTTGCAGGTTTCAAACCCCTACCTAAATATGTTATGGCACTTGAAAGTGACGCTGTAGCAGGTTGCGCTATTCTGAGTACTGGCAGATGTCTCTTCTCGAGCTGTATGTATAGGGTGCTGTCATCATCACTGTTTGGAAAGTGTAATGTGATCTCAAAAAAGCACATGCTTTTCATACAGAATTGCACACACACAGTGTCCCCACATCCAAACACACACACGCCATTTACAGGTTTCAAACTCCTACCTCACTTTATTACGACACTCGGGAGAGACGCATTAGCGGAGTGCGCTATTCGAATTACTGGAAGATTTCCCTTCTCCTGCTGTACTTATAGGGTGCTGACATCATCAGTGTTTAGAAAGGGGAATGTGCATCCTGTCGTGTGTTCTCCTAGTTGCCAAAAGGGACATTTCCTTCATACAGACATACACACACACTGAGCATTTGCAGGATTCAAACCCCTACCTAACTATGCTCTGACACTCGAGATGGATACATTAGCAGAGTGCGCTATTTACATTACTGGCAGGTTTCCCTTCTCCTGCTGTACTTATAGGGTGCTGACATCATCTGTGTTTAGAAAGGGGAATGTGCATCCTGTAGTGTGTTCTCCCAGTTACCAAAAGGGACATTTCCCTCACACAAAATTGCACACACACTAACCCCCCTCATCCAAACACACACACTTGCCGGATTCAAACCGCTACCTATGTTATGACACTCGAGTCGGACGCATTAGTAGAGCGCGCTATTCGCATTACTGGGAGGCTTCCCTTCTCCTGCTGTACTTATAGGGTGCTGACATCATCAGTGTTTAGAAAGGGGAATGTGCATCCTGTAGTGTGTTCTCCTAGTTGGCAAAAGGGATACTTCTTTCATACAGTCTTAAACACACACTAACCCTCTCAACACACACTGAGGATGTACAGGATTCAAATCCCTACTTAACTATGTTATGACACTTGAGATGGATGCATTAGCAGAGCGCGCTATTTGCATTACTGGGAGGATTCCCTTCTCCTGCTGCACTTATAGGGTGCTGACATCATCAGTGTTTAGAAAGGGGAATGTGCATCCTGTAGTGTGTTCTCCTAGCTGGCAAAAGGGATATTTCTTTCATACAGTCTTGAACACACACTAACCCGCTACATACACACACTGCGCATTTACAGGATTCAAACCCCTACCTACCTATGTTATGGCACTCAAGACGGATGCATTAGCAGAGTGCACTATTTGCATTACTGGGAGGTTTCCCTTCTCCTGCGGTACTTATAGGGTGCTGACATCATCTGTGTTTAGAAAGGGGAATGTGCATCCTGTAGTGTGTTCTCCCAGTTACCAAAAGGGACATTTCCCTCACACAAAATTGCACACACACTAACCCACCTCATCCAAACACACACCCTTGCCATTTGCAGGATTCAAATCACTACATAACTATGTTATGACACTCGAGTCAGACGCATTAACAGAGCATGCTATTCGCATTACTGGGAGGCTTTCCTTCTCCTGCTGTACTTATAGGGTGCTGACATCATCAGTGTTTAGAAAGGGGAATGTGCATCCTGTAGTGTGTTCTCCTAGTTGGCAAAAGGGAGACTTCTTTCATACGGTCTTGAACACACACTAACCCCTTCCACATAAAAACTGAGCATGTACAGGATTCATACCCCTATCTAACTATGTTATGACACTCGAGACGGATGCATTAGCAGAGCGGGCTATTCACATTACTGGGAGGGTTCCCTTCTCCTGCTATACTTATAGGGTGCTGACATCATCAGTGTTTAGAAAGGGGAATGTGCATCTTGTAGTGTGTTTTCCCAGTTGCCAAAAGGGACATTCCCCTCTCATAGTCTTTCTCACACACAAACCCCACTCACAAACTAAGCATTTGCAGGATTCAAACCCCTACCTAACTACATTATGACACTTGAGAGAGACGCATTAGCAGAGCACACTATCTGAATTATTGAGCATCTGTTCTGCACATGCAGTATTTATAGGGTGCTGACATCTTTATTTCTACAGAGGTATGTACATGTAGTACTACCTGTCAGGTGGGGGATAGCATATATATGTATTTGCAGCCACCTATGTCAGGGTCAGATATGCACATCGCACTGGCAGGTTATGTTCTATACCATGCTTTGTGACCACAGGACCTGTAACACACAACACAACCAGTCCAGAACACCACACCCACATCCAGGACACACACTTAGCTTCCCTGGGAACAGTGCCGGGATATGCAGGTGTTCACATACACCATTCCAGTTGTTAACATCATGTACAGGCATATTGTGTGTGAGAACTACTCAGGCCTCTACCACTTTACCCTACAGCCACTACAATTTGTGGGTCCATGTGCTATGGCAGAACCACACACCACAGCCACATGGGGGAATACATATTGCACCTGTCCATCTGCAACGTGGGTACTCACTGTTCTACACCAGAGGTAGATCACCATTGTTGATATCTGACCATACCCACCTTTCCCTGGACATCCATATCCCATCTCCACCCCCAGGCAAGGTTGTCACTGCACACAAACTGTATTTAGCACAAGTAGACTCTACACTTGTGAAGACTGGGGTGGACGACTTCAGAGGACCCATGCTGGGGGACTATACTGGCCACTCAGCATAATCCTTGACAATTGCATTCTATGAGCATGTGTACAGTTTGCATTGATCATGCTATCCCACATATACCCATGACTGCTCCACAACAAGACACCTGTCAGCTGTACACCATCCATATATGCGCCGTACAACGGACAGAGTGAGCTAATACATTGCAGAGCTGTAGCCCACAGAGTGAGGACATCTGTGAACAGTTCCGGCATGGCACTTCATTCACACATAATCATTACAACACAGTGTTGACAGTGGAATCGTCCAGAGAATGCAGGTAGGGCTCCCCTCAGTCTGTTATTGACAGACACCTACTGTCAGAGATCCTCAGCAACCCTCTCCCAGCACAGACCAACAACATGGCTGTGGCTTAGCACATTCAATCCCTGGGACCTCCACGGTGCCCCTGCTTGACAGAGGCACAGCTCACTAGCCTCACATGTTGCCATCTGTGACCTACTTTACAGTGGCACAGTAGCCTACTGTCCTGGGGATGCAGATGCCAAGCACACTCTGGCTGAGCTGTCATTCCCTAGGGCAATAAGCCTAGTATTGACCTCTACACCCATATGTTCAATTCTCGGATGCACAATATTTATTGTGCTGTTCTACTGTTTGCAGGTGTTTATTGCCATAGCATTCCCTGTTCCTATGACCAACTTGTGTATCTGTGGAAGATGTTTGCATATGACGGCGATCCACTATATCACTTATGTCTCTGTAGTCATTTACTGTGTGCACTGGGCAGATTGCTGTGTTGTGGTTGGTTCCTGGACTGACACGTACAAATACCAGGTATGTGTGGCCAACTGCTAAACGGAGATATGGCCTAAGTGTGTGAGCATGCCCAGTTCAGCCTTTCCATGGCATGTTGTCTGACATATGCCTCATTTATCAAAGTGTGCGAGCATGCCCAGTGTGAGCTTTCCATATGTTGCACTCTGAAGTCCACCACATATTTGGGTGTGTGTGAACTTCAACAATATCTCACGTTTATGGTTGTGTGTTGGGTGTCATGTTGTGTACTAACTGGCCAACTGCTTCGTGTCTGCCACAACAGGGATTATACTGTGCCTGCAGGGATTGCATGGGATACTTTGCAGACAGTTCTCAACATACTTTCATAATGACCTAACACTGTAGCACCGTATAGTGTACTGGTTCAGTACTTTCACTGTAGTGGACAGTATCCTGGGCTTTAGTCCTATGACTGCTTGACATCTTCATAGTGAGCACAACAGACTGTGTAGGGGCCAGTTGTGCACATATGACCATGTTGCATTATTTTCAGATATGGACTACCTACACCAGGCTCGTCCAACATTGCTAGTGTATTCCACAACATGGGTGGACATTGGCAAACACTAGCAATGTTCCCTAGGCCATTTCTGATGCTAGTCACAGGGTGTGTTTGTCCTTCGACACACATTGTAACTGGAGTTTGCCATGACATATGTCATGGTTAGTATACTGTGCCTCCGTCTACCTCTGACATAACAGTGATACCCAGGGTTAGCCTACCATCTCCCATCCACTCATCAGGATTCCTCTTGAGGGGTGTCAATATGTGACTCTCTGGCTGACCTGTACCAGGAGTTTACTGAAGAGTGGGGTGCCTTCTGTGTTATGGATCATTCTGTACAGCTTGTCCTATGTATGTCAGTGCTGGGGTTCAGGTCTCTCATGTGCATAGCTCATTGCCATTCAGATTGTCCAAGGTGCAGCATGTTCATTGATTCCAGGTTGGACATGGCTTCATACATCAGGCACAGCTTGCCTGTAGCTGGGCAGTATGGCGGTGTGTGGGGCTGCAGTTTGTTTACTCAGGCAACACATAGCATCTGTTCATGCTCTTTGCTACTCCTGGTGGGGTACTGTTGTAGACTTTACAGTTGATGGGGTGTCTGCTGCGGTATATCCCACAGGGGCTACTGTAGTCAATTGTGACGCTGATGGAGGATGACTGCAGAGTCACAGTGAGTTCCCCTTATCTACATCTGCCAACCTTCATGTTTGGGTGGGTATATAGTATATGTTTCTGTGAACACTACAGCCACATGTTTGTCCAGTGCAGGATATATATCACCTTTTGTACCCAGGTCTCATATTACATGTTAGGTACGTCATGGGTTAACACCTGTGTGGTAATTTGTGGGCACTTACTGTATATCCACGGTGGTTGTCTATACACAGTTCTGCAATTAGCTTGCTGACATGGCTATGGCTCTCATTGTCTGTTTGTAGGTGGCCCTTTTGTGGGTTGCTTGTGTTAGCTGGGGGTCGGATATGGTGGGCTGTTTGTACTCCTCTGCATACATGTTCAGTCACAGTCCTTCCATGTTGGCCTATACCTATGGGACATATATACAGAACGGGGGGGGCCAAGACCAGGCCTTGTGGGATGCCACTCATATCTGCTTTATAGTCTGACATGGATGCGGCATGTCTGACCATGTCAGTTCTGTCCTTGATCTGGTTTGCAACCCCTCTACTGACATAGGGGTATATATTTAAGCTGGTGAACATATCCATACTGAACTCGTACGGTATTGTCTAGAAGCATGTGCACGGTCCAGCTACGCTGTGTGGACCACATTGCCCTCATCTATGACCTTAATGACTGCTTCAAATGGGTCAAACATGTTTAGGGCAGGATCTGCAGTTACAACAGCCACACTGTGTAGGGTCCAGTATCAGTAGGTCCACAATAGCCTTCTGTCTGCGGTACATACTGATCCTTTCCATAGCTGTGCAGAACAAGCTTGTCAGGATCCTGGGGTGGTAGTTTGCAGTATCCATTCAGGCAACACCTTTGTTGTGATGGACCACTGTTGTTGTACACTGCTCTTTGGGTACATATCCTGTGGTAAGGCTGACATTGGGCAGTAGTGTGATTTGGCATTCCATTATTCTTGGAGTCCATGTTGGCCTCAGCCCAGGACACCATCACATACCTTTGCTGCTGTGTGTTCTGCTTTGCAGATGATGGCTGTTACCTCAGCATCTGCAATGTCAGGGGACCATCAGTCTGCTGGGATAGGTATTTTGCACTCTGGGGCGTGTTTGCACTGCACCTGACAGGTTGTATGTTAGCAATATGTGTGTGTGTTTGGTATGTTGTTTGTAATATCTGTGTGATTCAGAGCATATCTGTGGATGCCCAACATGGTTCCTACCATCAGTTGGGTAAGCCTTGTGATTATCCTTAGTGTCCTGTACGTTTTGTATCTTCATAGGTTCATGGGTTCATACTAGGCTATACACCCTAGGCCATTAGTAAGCCTAGCCAGAGTGTGTGTGTGTGTCTTTCGCCACCCCTTGCTATGTTCTATTATGGCCATTTATGAATTTCTTCACTGTGCCTCTGTCTGGTCGTGACACAGTGAGGATCCCCAGTATACATGTACGATCATCCATCCACTTGGCAATATTCCTGTTGAGGGGTGTCAGTGAGGGGCTCTGCCTAACGTGGATTGGGATCCTGTTTCTGGGTGTGGGGAGCCTCTGGGTTATGTATCTGTCCCTCCAGCACATCTTATTTCATTATGTGTTGAGGCTGACATCTGTCACTCTCACAGCTCCAATGGCTTTGATTTCCTGTGGCGGAGCATGTCCATTACTCCTGTGTTGGACATGGCCTTGTACAACAGACATACAATGCCTCTGTGTAGGCAGTCTGTGACTGCATTCAGCTGGGGTGTCTACAGCCAGGCAGCATATGACATATATTTCACACCCTTTATCCTGTTGGTGGGGTAACTATGAGGTCTTCCGAACCGCTGCAGGTGTCACATACGGTACATCCCATATGAGTCATTGTACTAGATTATGGGTCTGATAAGGGAACAGTACAGTGGCACAGTGACCTCTGTTGATGTAGATTTGAATCCTTTCATGATACGGTGTCCAATATCGACAATCTTTGTAGCCACATTGGCATTGTGAGTGTCACATGACAGATTACTGTCGACCTGTGTCCCTAGGTCCCTGATTACTCCTTGCATACATAATGGTTTGCCACCTATGTGGTAATTTGTGTGTGCCTTGTCTGGTATTTGGTGGGACATTCATACTGTCCAGTGTCTTCAGGATGTCTGGGTGGAGTTCTTGTGTGTGAGAGTGTGGTCTGTCGCATGCTACAGACTGTACAGCAGTTTGGACTACACTTAGGTGCACATGGGTGGTCTCCACTGCTTTGTGCATTGACAGTTACCTGGCCATATGGGTGTCTGTGCTGCATATGGATACTCCCCCTCCTTTGATGTTTTGGTGCAGGTGTTGGGGCCATAATACATGATATGTGGTATAACCTAGTAGTGCTGGTGTGCTATCACTAGGCTTGCAGCAGGCTTCTGTCACTGCACAGACATCAATGTTCTCCATAATGGGAAGTGCCTCAGGGGCATGCATATTGCAGTTTACACATCTGGCATTGGTCAGCATTACCCTTATGTTTCTTACCACTTATGTTTTCTAGGGTGGTGGGTAGTCTTTTTGGCCTTGCCTACATATGGCTCTATGGAGGCGGCAAAGGCCTTATCTAGTATCCAGACGCACAGGGGTAACAGGTGCAAGCCATCCCTGGAACAGCAGCATGGCTTGTCATGCTTGACATCTCAAGCAGACAGACATTAGACCCTCTTGGACTGACAGCTGTAACTGTGCCAGCTGTTAAACATGAGCATTCTGTGTTTGTACTGTGGCATCATTCTTGGTGAGGGTTGGATACTGCACACAGCCAGTGTCATACCGGCCTGGGGTACATACTCAGAGGGATCATCCATGTCTCTTTTCATGTTGACAAGGGAGGTACATCTCAGGTAATTCACACCAGCATGGACATTGAGTGCATCATATTTCTGCTTGCTTTGGGGTGACCTGCGTACTTGTGTTATGTGGCATTTTGTGGCAGCCTACAGGCAGCTTACTCTACCCTTTCCCTTGTTCAGTCTGGTGAGTGGGACAGCAGTGTGTCTGCCTATACAGACACCTATTACAACTGTATCAGGCATGTTGTTTCTCCTTCTGGCCTGTGACTGTTTGGCACACCAGCTTTGCATACTATTCATTGCATGTGCTATGTTTGAAGGTTGTGGTTGCTTGTGATCTGCTTTGGAGGCTTCTGTTGGTGTGGTGTGTTTGTAATTAAGGCCTCCGGGTATATTTGTCTGTGTTTATGTGTTTGGTTTATAGTTGTGGTAGGCCTATGTGGGACTGGGTTTGTGGTGTATGTGGTTACCTTCTCCTCCTGACTAGTGTTGACAGTACTGAGTTGTTGGAGCTCAACCTCTGGTTTGGATACATGGATGCATCTATCACATATATTTGTATTTATTGGGGGGTGTTGTGGTTGTCTGTGTACTTGGGACTGGTGTCACATTGCCTCTGGATTCACAGATTCTACTTGTTGTGGCTGGACTTAGTGGATTGTATGTGTGGACATATGTTATTGCCATACTACTGGTCAGTGATTACTTCCCTTTTTATGTTTGCTCTATCATGTGGTAGCTTCCTCATTCTCTTGCATGGTTTGGTAATGGCTGGAGTCCAGCATGCCAGATGCCTGCGTGTATGGCATTGTGTGTTGTTGTTAGTTGTGACTGCATACTCCAAGCATTCCTGGCTGTGTTCATGGAATGCCTGTATAACATGTTCTGTGGTGTGTCCCATATTCTGCACTTGCACAGGGCCTTTTGTGAATTCAACATCGGTTTTGAGGGCTGCAACCTATGCTTTACACATGTTTTTCACTGTGGTATTCTGGCCAGGGACTGGGGTCAGGATGTGTATATCCAGTGTGATTACTCTATGGTCTGGTCTTAACGGTGAGGGGTACACTTCTCATCTTGCCATCCAGTACAGATGTTGCTGATTATCACATCCAGTGTGCTTACCCCTCTTGTGGGAGTGGTACATTGCTCCTGGGCATTTTGGTTTATGGATTCTGGGAACTTTTCTCCTACTGTGTTGGTGCTAGTATAATGCTCTCGGTGTGTGTCTGGGTATTTTCAGTCAAGCAATATAATGTGGTTTGGGGGGCCTGATATATTCATGTATTCCAACATAGGCCAGGTGCAGTTCCTGGTATTAGGACAGTAGTCTGCAGCAGGCTATATACTGGGAGGCGGTTTTAGCCATTGGTATTTGAGCATGGCTAATCCATGCTGCTTCTTGTTGTGGTACCAACATGGGGGTGTGGTTATCCTTGACATTTATTGCTAGTCACCCTCCTTTTGTAGCTTGTTCCATGTTTTGCGGCTGTACAGCACAGTATGAGGTGTGACCTGGTAGTGTTAGAGTGCTGATGTGAGCCTTGACCCAGTTCTCTTTTACAGGACTGGTATCTACATTCTCCATACTGTGTGCATTTACACTGCACACATCTTGCTGTTTAGACTTCTGGCATTGGGTAGCATTACATCTAGGTTCCTATCCCTTGTGGAACCTATGAAGATGGGTTTGTGTTTTGAGACTTACCTATTCAGGGCATGCTGTGGGTACTGACAGCCTTTGCCAGTATCCATGGGGCATGGCATGATAGGTGCCCGCCACCCCTAGCAGGTGGTGCATCATGTCATGCTCCGCATGTCTTCCTAGCCTGAAACACATTGGCTCCCCTTTGACTAACTGCATTACTTCAGCCAGTTATTGCACTTGATCATTGATCATCCCATCGTCGTTTTGTGGCTTCATGCTTGGTGAGGGTGGATGTTAGTCAGGGTGCTCAGGTGTGCATATAGTACATGGTGTTACATTAATTAACACATGGCATTCATGCCTCAGGTGGTGCTGCAGGGCTGCCTCTGTCGGATGCGCATATTACACTTCCTTGTACATGTTTGTGAGCAGGTCATGTCATTTTAGGCATCCATGTTATTATTTGAGTGAGTCAGAGGGGGTATCATTCCCAGAGTTCCTACTGATCCAGTGTATGTGCTATGCGTTGCCTCTTTGCCAGGGCCAGGGCATACTGGGCACACCTCCTTCTGCCTACTGGGGCAGGCTCAGGTTGTTCCTCCTCTGAGTCACGCTCTGCCTGTGATGGCCTTGGCAATGGTGGGGGGCTGTTTGGCCCAGCCCTATGCTGGTCCTGCTGCAGCTGTTTTCACAAGATCATATTATGTAGCATAGCACATACCATGACAATTTGGGTACATGTAGTTGGTGTGTACTGCAAGGCTCCACCAGATGTGTCCAGACACCGGAACCGTGACTTGAGCAGCCCAAACACACACTCTATTACATTACGTGTTTGTGTGTGTGCCTAATTATGGCGTTCCTGTTCAGGTGTGTGTGCGTTTCTGATGGGTGTCATCAGCCACGGCTCCAGTGCATAACCTGCATCCCCCACTAAGTGTCCGCGTGGGATGTCCCCATTGGCAAATGTCTGGTACAGCTGTGTCAAATGCCAGATGTGGGAATCGTGGTAACTCCCAGGGCAGCCAGCACACACATTCATTATTATGCCCTGGGCATCACACACGACCTGGCAGTTGATGGAGGGAAGCCCTTGCGGTTAATGTAGGCCCTACCCCGCTCACCGGCTGGTGCTTTGATGCGTATGTGCGTGCAGTCTATTGCACCCACTACCTCAGGGTATTCCGCTATTTGCTGGAAGAGATGCATATTGCTGGCCAATACCTCACGGGCATTGGGGAAATATACATGATCACTGACACGTGCTGACATGGCATCCAGGAACTAGTACAGTACCCTGGAGGCTGATGCCTGTGATAATTCCCATCATATCGCCAGTTGGTCTCTGGAAGGTACCTGTTGCTAGTATTCTTAGGCCAACACATACCTTGGTTTCCACTGGGATGGGTTCCCCTCTGTTGGTTCTGTGTGTGAGGTGTGGCCTGCACAGCTCAACAATTTGCTGCAGGAGCTCTCTGTCCACTCTATAGCGCTCTACTATCTCCAGCTCATGTAACCCGTGGTAAGTGACCCTGGGCCTGTACACTCTTCTCCGTCTCCTCACTGTGGGTTGTCTGGCACCATCTGCATTGTCACCACCCTCGGCAAGTCGCCTATGTCTCATTATGACAGCTATGGCAGCCCCTAACATTTCTACTCTGAGTGAAGCTTTTTCAGTTTTCACTTCTATTAGCTTACTCCTGTCTTGCAGTGTCTCTTAGAAGAAACATCCTGCACTACTGTTTGCAGAGTTTTAAGTGCTGGGCTGGGCTACTATTCTGCCTGTGTAATTGCCTGCTTCTAATTGTTTTCACCTGCTAGCTTTAGCAGTTATCCCTGCTAGCTTCCTATTAATTCTGTTGCTTCCTTTTTCCTTTCTGTTTCCTCAGGGGGGAGCAACGTGCATACCATCAGAAACACGCTCACAGTGGCTTACACGCGTGCACACATGCTTACACGGTTCAGAATCTACTTATTCGGGTTAAAACACGCGTACACCCTCGCAAACACTGTTACACGTCTGCCAACAGCCTCCAACATGCTCAGCCTGCCCTACACGCGCGCACACCAGCGCAAACAGTGTTAAACATCTCCCAACATGCTCCCACATGCTCAGTCTGCCTTACACGTGCACACACTGCCCTACTCGCTTCATGGTGCGCACATGTGCGCATGCACGCCCAGCAAGAAATTTTGGTGTAAGTAACAGTGTACACCTTCCATTTCTTGACTTTCCCTGACTTATCTAGTGGCACACCTCTTTCCATGATCTGTGTCTGTCATCTGTACTGTTACACTGACCTCCAATGAACTGCATTTCTTTCTACCATTCCCCCCTGTGATGTCACCTATCTCCTACTCTATTCCTCCCCCTTATATATCTCTTACACTACTCAGACTGTGCTCATTTGCTATGTGACTGTGAGATTCAGTATCCTAACCCTCATTTACATGAGATTGCCTACTAATGCTTAGTTACATGTCTTAGACTCAGCTTCCCCCCCTTAGCAACCACTACACGGTGACCATGTTGTTTTTGGTCTGCTGGTCCCTGCATTGTCATTCCATGTATTGCATGAAACCCACATTTGTGGGTTTATAACCTTCTTTTTTATGGTTTTATACAGCGCAGCCCGTTTGTGCGTGGCTGCGCTGGGTTTAAACATCAATATATATTTTTAATTTTTAAGCTGAACAAGGTAGCATATCATTCAGTAGTCCAATACATTAGAGTGAGACAGCTAATGTTTCAGACTTTTTATAAGACAGTTTCTACAAGTAGCCAGGGAATGTAGTCATACAAAGTGAATAGTGAGTAGGTTAGTCTGGGTTTGTACAGGGGCACAACCAGTGAATTTTTAGGTGTGTTTTGAGAGACATTTTAAATTGGATTATGGAGTGAACTGCTGTAAGTTCAGCAGGGAGTTGGTTCCAGATTTTGCCAACGGAGTTGGAAAATAATGACTCACCAGCTAAGTTATTGGATTTAACAGTTTGTACTAGCATTTTATCAGAAGAGCGGAGTTGTTTTAGGTTACTGTAGGGGGTGATTATATTCGAGTATGGGCGTGCTTTGGGGCTGATAGAGGACTTTGTGAGCAACTATTAATTGGTTATACTGGAGTTGAGAGGGTAACTCTAATCAATCTAGGGGTCGTAGGTTAAGACAGAGATGTGTTCTATATGCTGAACCTGTGACAAATCTGGCTATGTTATTATAGCAGCTACTGAGTTTATTGAGTTCAGATTTACTTAAGTTTGTATAAATCGGGGAGGCATAAAGAAGGGTTGACAGTAAATGCGTTTGGGCAATCACTGTCCTAGCAGTTGGGGTTAGGAATGGCTTAATCCTATATAAAGAACCAGGCTTCTTACTGACTGTTTTAATGGTTCTATTGATGTGGGCATCAAATTTAAGGTTATTGTCGACTATTTCACCTAATAATTTTGTATTAGATTCTGAGGAAACTGTGGTGCCATTGTTGGATGTTATGGTAAATGATGGCAAAGAGACTTTCTGAGTGGGGGTGAAGAGTAACAGTTTTGCTTTATATGGATTTAATAGAAGACATTTGATGGTGTGCTTACTTCTAGGCCCTTCTATCTACTCATACATTTGAATCCCATTCTAGCAAGCATCACTGCAAAGTTCCCATGTTTAATGTCTAAAAAGCACAGGCATTCTAAGTGTATTTGTGGCAACTATATCACAAATCAGGACTACGAGAGATGCATATTGCCAAGCAGGGGTGTAGCTAGGATTTTCAAATTTGTACTGACATCTCTCAAACTGCTACCCCCCTCCCCAGCCAAGCTACAGCCATTCTCGTAATTCACGGTTCGCTCTTTTAGTGTCGATGAAGAGGCATTCGCTGTAATGCCTCTTCAGTAATACAATATAAATTCACTCAAACTCGGTTCCTTGAATTGAAAATTAACCTGAAATGTCAGTTCTTTGAAAAATGCAGCATGGTAGTTGGGGTAGAGACTTTATGCTTTTGTTTTCTGTAACTAAGGTACAGGTTTTGAGCTTGAGTAAATTACTAACCACCTGCTACCACTAACTAGGATGTTTCATTCACACACACACACCCCTACCTACCTCTTAGTGCAAGAAATATGGACAAAGCCTAAAATAAACAGGAACAGATATTAAATAATGTTCTTGTGAACTTAGAAAGTTGCTAGAATAAGAGGATTTGTGCTAGTATGAATTTTTCTAAAGGACATGAAGTCTGAAGCTCAAATGTCTTTCATTATTTAGCAACTTCAGCCTTCAATGATTTTCTAGAAAATCACAAAATTTATGAGGAACAGACAAAAAATATGGGGCAAAAATCTGGACATTCTGCAAAATTTGGACAGTTGAGAGGTATGCTACCTACCACACACACACACACACACACACACACACACACACACACACACACACACACACACAACCTCTCAACCTCTTACAGCAACAAACTCATAAATAAAACTGAGGCAAAGGCCCAAAAATAAAGACTTTTTTAAAATATTGCTCTTATAAACTTAGAAAGATAATAGAATAGTAGTAGGTCTTGCATCAGTACGAATTTTCTGAAAGGTATGAAATCTGAAACTGAAATGTCTGCATTATTTTCTAACTTCAGTCTTTAACAATTTGCCACTAATTTGCCAGAAAACTGCAATTTTATGAAAAACGGACCAAAAATGTGATGCAAAAATATAAAATTGCCAGACAATACAGCTGGGAACCTGTCAAAGGAGGGACACCATTTTAATATGAGCACAGTTAACTTAGAGCAGCTGACAAAATTAGAGAATCTACATGCATTTCTGAAATAAAAGTAATTGTACAACTCTGATCATTACAGTTATTTATAAAAGTAAAGTAAACCCTCTGTTTTCTTCCAAAATTGCTATTTTGTGGAGGGATCATTAGGGGAAGAGCAACAGTTTGAGCCAAAATCAGGGACAGTTGAGGTTTGGCTATGCCTAATTCTATAAAACAATTTGCATGTACCTCTCAACCTGTTAATGCAATAAATCTGGACAAGGCCAAATATATTGAGGGAACATATAAACAGTACTAAAATTGCTCTTGTATAAACTGGGACAGTTGATAGAACAGGTCTTATTTTAGCATGCATTTTTCTGAAGGTTATAAAGTCTGAAACTAGTGTGTCATTATTTAGTGACTTAATTCCTAAATCATTTGCCAGAAAACCACAAATTGACGAACAAACCAAAAATAAGAAGCAAAAAATCTATTCATTCTTTGAAAATCTGGACAGTTGGGAGGTATAGTTCAGCTGGGGCTGTCTAAGTTTGCCGCCCTTTCCCCTCACAAAACCATGGTCGAATAGAGCCTCCCCCTGCAGCCATTCCAATGATCCATTACTTTGCTATTTCACTCCATTTACCATAAACACTAATGTGCATACTGATTTACTTCTATGATGATTTGAACTTCATTTGAAAGTTTTATTTTGCATTTTACAGCACAAACACTAAGACATCTGCTAAACAAACTTGGCATTAAAACTTCTCTGCCCTTGAAACTCACATTCATTGAAACAACATTAAAACCCACATTCAAAGAAAAATACATTTTACCGTGGCAGATAAAAATTAATTCTGGGCTGCTTTTAAATCATAGGCCCCTTGCATATGAAACATACATGTGCTCTTTGATACACCTTCCTATTGCTTTGAACATTTTTCCAGTAAACAATTAAACAAAACTGCCCAATTCAGAACATTTCCATCATAAAAGTCTAGTCAAACTTCTACAGTCCACCATTATCAGTAAATAATATGCACAATCTCTGAAGTAGTAAAAAAGTAATCTAAATAATTCCACATTAAATAAATCTAACTAATGAAGAGGTTGCTGCTAGCAATCACCTTTATATTTCATGACTTCACCGAAAAATAGTGTCTGATGCCCCTGAGGAATAAATTGCCTAAATTACATTAATAATAAGCTAGTAATATTGCAATAGGAAATGGATGGCAAACTGATAACAGGCTCATAGTTAGTATCTTAACTTCCAGTACAGCAGCATTCACCCCTTATGGGAGTAGAACCAACAACCTTCTGCATTAAAAGCAAGTACACAACATTTTGTGCTACTAGCAATGTGAGCCCATTTAGCATAATCAGCACTAAACTTCTCTTCCCCTGCAGCTCTCAGTTCCTTGTAAAATCTATGCAATACTCAACTACATCTCAACTTCGCAGCACAAGAAGTCTGGAAAAAGCCAAATTTATTGGGGTGGGTCAAAGGGCAAAAACAGGAACACATTAAACATTGCTTGTATAATCTTGGAAAGCTGCTAGAATAAAATGCTGTGTTACCATCATACATTTTACTGCCAAGGTCACTGTGCAAAATAGTCAGAACAACATACCACTATGCCAAATCACCTGCTTTGTGAAAGAGAGGAAGACTGAAACTTAAATGGCTATCATTTAATGAATTCACTTCTCACCGTAGCTGTCAACCTCTTAGCACAAAACACCTGGACAAACCCAGTAATGAGGGAGTACAGCCCTCAAACATATTCAGTGAATTCAGTTCTTGCCATAGCTGTCAACCTTAGCACAAAAAACCTGGACAAAGCCAATAACAGGGTATTACAGTCCCAAAAATAAGGACAAATTTCAAATAGTCATAAACTTAAAAAAATTGCTATAAAAAAGGTTGTGTTAGTATATATTTATTGCTAGAATAAAAAGTTGTTTTACTATGTCACAAACACAGGGATAAGATGCAGACTCCACACAGAAGGCACCCCAGCCAAGAATCAAACCAGAAAACCTACAGTTGTAAGGCAACAATACTGCCACTGCACCATCAAATATGTAAGGAAGTAAACATTCAGAAACCTGAAGTCTGAAATTTAAATGCCTGTCAATTTGTTAATCAGGACAGTCTGACTTGGAACAAAAAAAAAAACACAATTCTCAGCAGAGGCCCAAGAAAAAATAATGCAGACATGTCTTTTTATGTAACATGGGAGGACACAAAAGCAAACCCACACAAACACAGGGGGAAGATACAGACCCCCCCCCCACAAAGAAGGCAACCCAGCCAAGAACCAAACCCAAGAACCTACAGCTGTAAGGCATCAATGCTACATTATTACCACTGCACCATCAAATTTCAAGCATTGCAATATTTTAAAAAACACAGATACGATACAGATATTGATCAGATCAAATATGAGGCAAAAATCTGCAATTTTTTTTACAAATGGTGGTGGGTAGGGAATTCAGGTCTTTAACACCTGCATACAAGGTACAGGGTTCAAGCCTGAGGTATTCCCTACCACACCACCATGAGTAATCACACCAGTACATCCCACCTGGGGCATTTTCACACACACACACACACACACACACCCCCCATAATGAAGAATCCCAAACGTGTACATCCATAATGCTTCACACACACAATATTACTCACCAACCCATAATGAAGAATCCCAAACGTGTACATCCATAATGCTTCACACACACAATATTACTCACCAACCCATAATGAAGAATCCCAAACGTGTACATCCATAATGCTTCACACACACAATATTACTCACCAACCCATAATGAAGAACCAAACATGTACATCCATAATGCTTCACACACACAATATTACTCACCAACCCATAATGACGAATCCCAAACGTGTACATCCATAATGCTTCACACACACAATATTACTCACCAACCCATAATGAAGAATCCCAAACGTGTACATCCATAATGCTTCACACACACAATCCCAAATGTGTACATCCATAACGCTTCCCGCTCGACCAACATAACGAATCCTCTCCCAAACGTGTACATCCATACTCCATAACGCTTCCCGCTCGACGAACATAACGAATCCTCCTTCCCGCTCAGAAAGCATTTGAACTGGCCGGTCGGCCGGAAATACATGTGTAGTGAGCTCCATTCTGACTGGCTGGCTGCCCTGATGATGTCATCGTGCAGTAAAGCGCGAAAAAGTGAAAATTTAAAATGCTACCCCCCTTCTTCATAACTTGTACTGAAATCAGTACAGTGCGTATGCCTCCCGACGTCCCTGATGCCAAGGGGATTGTTTATGACTCCTACAGCGTTTACCACTGACAAGAGTTTAAGTCCCGTCACTGACTTTACCTCTCAACTGTTCAGATTTTCCCAGAATGTTCACATTTGGTCTGTTCCTCATAAAATTGTTCTTTTTTTTGGCAAATCATTGAGGACTGGGGTCAGAAAATAATAGCTGACATTTGAGTTTCAGACTTCATACCCTTCAGAATATTCATACTACTGCAAAACCTGTTATTTTATCAACTTTCTAAGTTGATAAGTACAGTATTTAAAAATTGTTCTTATTTGGGGACCTTTGCCCCTCCCCATTATCTATAACTTTGTCCAGATTTCTTACACTAAGAGGTTCATACCGAGCTGAACTGAGAAGGGCTACCAGGCACAACTCTGTGCTGAGATACCAGACTACTAGAGGCCTCTGAGTTTCCTAAAAAAACATAATTTGTCTGCTTTCTTGATTATTTTTACTATGTATGGCTTATTCTTACTATTTATTGCACTTTTTATTGTCTACTGCCTACTATTTTTAAATGTTATTACTATAAATGAATCTGCACTGTTGTAGTGCAATTGTCTGCCTTACTGGACCTGTTAAATTGCATTTTGTTACTATTTTCACTGTTTGTAAAGTATTGACTGAAAATTTCTCTTTGCTTGTTCTGATCTCCCCCCAAGGACTGTGTTATATAACTGAGTTGTTTGCAGTTAAAAACATTCTTTAGAGTATCCTTGATCTTTTTTGCTGTTTAAAACATTTAGTGTCTCGCTGCAGTTTTTCTGCTGTGGTAAACATTTCTTTAGTGTTTTCAGCTTAAAATAGTATAGCTAGTAGCTGTAGCATAGTCCAGATGCAGGTTTGCTGCATCTGGGCCTGTTTGTTTATGGTGACTGTTTGTTCTGAGCACCTTTTCCAGGCCATCTTGGATTGAAAAGGGCCCTTCTGCACTCTAGTGAGAGGATTACGCTCATTAGTACCTGACTGGCAAGGTTGGCTGGTCTAGGGCTTGGAGTAAGCACCTCATTGTTTTTTTTTTTTTGTTGTTGTTTTTTTTTTTTTGTTTTTGTTTTGTTAGGTTTTAACCTTCTGGTATTTAAGCCCCATTTTTGAATGGGCTTCTGCTTGTCTGCACATTGCTCAGCACTGCACACTGCCACACTATTGTGTACCATAGCTGGACAGATAATTTTGACAATTTTTCCCTTAGATGCAGCTGTATCCCATTAATGTAGTCCTCATCTATAGCACATTTTTCGGCAAAGAAGCATTACTAATGAAGCTGTGTAAGCACCTCATTGTGATAACAGCCTCAAGAGTTTTTCTGCGGCTCTGCTGTACTGACCAGTGTAGCACTAACCCTAGCCTCAGGTATTAACACACTTCACCCACTAGTTATTCCTAAGTGTGACCCCTTTTCCTGCCATATTCCTGTTTCTGACCATATAAGTTTAACTAGCACTACGGATGGACAACTTCCCACAATTTTTCCAGCCAGCATGGAAAACATGGGCATCCTGAGGCAGTGTAACAATTGCCTCATATACACAGACAACCCCCTACTTCTAGTCCACACAAACTCAACATGTGAGAGATCCAACTATATTAAAAACCTTGAATCCATGCTATCTCACATGATAGTCAGTACATCTTACACTGAGCGGGTTGTCAGCACACACTCCTCACCACCTACTACACCCAAACCTGTATCACACATACCTACATGTGTGGAGGTTTTCACCAGAAACGTATTTATTTTATTTATTTATTTTGCATTTGTTGACCGGGATAGTCCAACTGGATGCATGTCCATTTTCAGCGGAGGCCTGGGGAGAAAAGCTCCAAGGGTAAGCAGATACAGCATTACATAATACCAGCATTACATATTACAAACAGATTATTTACAGAGATTACATAAGTAAGCAAGTTAAACTTACCTAAACATCAGAGACTTTCCAAACACAAACACAAGTACGCTACACATAATACTTCCTCTTCAGGACACAATATACACAATAGCTCATGCACCAGTGTCTCATCTGTCAAGCCCATAAGGCTAAACACTAAACTTAACATATTAGTTATAGGTGACTCCATTGTGAGACACACAGATGACCCTGTCACCAGGCTGGATAAGGAAAAGGTGACGGTCAGCTGTCTGTCAGGTGCCAGGATTCACCATATTACACATGCACTCAAGTCTCTCAACAACAGGTACTGTTATGATTCCGTCATAGTCCATGTTGGTGTGAACCTCTCTGAACTATATGAAGAGAGACATGACTGAGCTCTCAGACTGTGTCTCAGGCAGGTATCTCCCTAGTCTTAAGCAGCATTTTACCTTCTCCTAGAATGATTCCTCAATACAAACAGAAAATGATGAACTTCAATAATTGGCTTAGTTTTTGGTGTCATTTTAAGGAGATCCAGTATCTGTCGACCAGGGATGACATGATTGACAGACCTTGATGCTTTGGCACAGATGATCTTCATCTGTCACCCCTGGGATTTCGGCTACTGGCTAAGGCTCTTGCCACCCCCATAGTGCCTTTTTTAGCCAGTATCACAAGGACAAAACTCCTAACGTAAAAATACCAAACAAAACAACCTAAAGGTCATGCTGCTAAACGCTAGGAGTCTTAACATGAAACTGCACTCACTGGAAGCAGTCCTCTCCCTAGAGCATACCTCTCAACTGCACTGAATTCCTCAGTATTTCCCAGTTTAGGGCTCAAAATAGTAGGATGCTACAAATTTCCAATTGGCCCCTTTGCATCCTGATTTCCTTTTCATCATGCACCACTGGCATTAACAATGTGCACACAAGGGTCAATCTCCAGGGTTTACAGTGTTACTGGTGCCATTCATAGCGTGAGGGGAAAAATGAATAGCTTGTTTCTGCATGCAGAGTAGTGTCCATCTTTGTTTGATTACCCAGGCCTTGATACAAGACATATTTTATACATCTCTCTGTGTCTGATAATATTTAAGAAATATTTAAAAAGCACACCAGCAGCTCTGCAGGAGCATTACTGGCAGCTTCACCACAGTGGTTTAGCAATTTTCTTTTTCCTGTACCTATCAGGCAAGCCAGTTCTATCTGGCAACAAAAACACTCAAATCCAACACCAAAAACAAAGCAGGGAAGCTGAGAACTGACTGAAACCATGATGTAGCTTTAATAACAAAAGTTAAAAATACAACTTAGCATTTTTGGTTTTCAAATGCAAAGACTTCTTCAGAGTAAATCAAAGAAATAAAGTCTAATATATTTAAATACAATTAAAAAACAAATCCCAGTCAAGAAAGGAACATAATTAACCCAGTTAACCTTGAAGCTGCAAGCAAACAAAAATACTTGAGTAGATAAATCACATAAAATACAAGCACAAATGTTGTATGTATGCATATTAACATAGTCTGAAAAACTGCAGAACAAAAAAAAATACATTAGACTTTTTTCCTTTGGTTTACTCTGAAGAAGTCTTTGCATTTGAAAGAGGAAAGGATTAAGTCATATTTTTAACGTTTTTCAGTCAGTTCTATCTGACCCCATTGGTGACTTAACTGTTTGCTCTATATATACTTTTCTGCTAACAGCCTTATTTTTGTTTATTTTATTTATTTATTTACATTTGTTAACTGGGTAGTGTCTGACTGGGCCATGGAGCTAATTTTCGCAGAGACCCAGGGAGAAAAGCTCCACAAACAACAGTAAAGATAATAATACAAATTAGTAAGATCTAAAATGTCTGCATTAGTAGTATTATGTATACTAAGGTAATCACAGGGCATATCATGCACAGAATTGTAGACAACTGAGCATTTGAATACTGACAGAGACCAAAACAAAATAAAGAAACATAATTAACAAAACTGACTAAGAAACATTACATAGTGACATAAGTCATAGCACAATACAGAGGTACGTTGATCATTGCAGTAGTTAAAAGTCTAACAGGCCTTGTGCCAAAGTTTAAACTCATACGGAGAAGAAGTTGTGAAAGTACTGGGAGGGAGGAAAAATTATCCATGAAAACTACAGGGGCAGAGCCAGGTGGATTTGAAATATTCTTTTGTTTTTGTTTTAAAAGAAGAATAGTTGGGAGAGTTTTGTATGTGTTGAGGGAGAGTATTCCAGGTCTTGGCTATTTTATTAGAATAGAGGGAGTCGCCATGGTAATTGTAAGACAGGAATATTTTTAGCAGTAGCCTATCTGAAGATCTAAGGGACCTGGTATTGACATGTAGTTGGATCAGGGTGGAAAATGCAGGACAGTGACCGGGGTGGTGAATGATCTGGTGTGTGAAAGTAGGTTGGTTTAATGTAAACAAGATGGGGAGTTCAAGCCAGTTCAGTTGTTGGAGAGCAGAACAATGATGAAATTTATGGGGATGGTTGCTGGCAAACTTTGCTATTTTATTATAGCACAATTATAGGTTATTAAGATCGGCCTTGTGCAAGTTTGTAAAGATGTGTGATTAGTAGAGAAGGGTAGATAGAAGCTGAGATCTAGCTGTGGCTAGTCTGGCTTGGTGTGTTAGGAAAGGTCTCGCCCAGTAGAGAGATCCAAGTTTGGCATGGACTTTTTTGATTGCTAGGAAAATGTGTATATCAAATTTCAGCCTATCATCTATTGTTACACCTAGGAGTTTGGTACGATTTGCAGGCTCAATTTTGGTTCCATTGAAGGAGTTAATAAAGAGTGGTGGAGAGTGGTGTTTGGCAGGTTTGTGGAAATCATTGGCATCAGCAACACAACATGGATGTGTTCTGTTTCTGATGCCACAAGTGTGATAGATCGATGATGACTGTGTGGATAGTCAGTTTTCAGATTTTTTTATTCCAGTTGCATGGGTTCAGTGTGTCTCTCACTGATGCTCTTTGCACCCAGAATGAGAAATCCTAGAGAGAGACTTTTTTTTCAAAGTTAAGAAATACCCAAGATAAAATGAAGGGTCATTGGGACTAGACTAGAGAGGACAATTTAGATTACAGTTATGATATGCACTAATTAACGTGACCAGTTTTCCGTTTTTTTTTTCCAGTATTGAGATATAATGTAGTTAAAGGAATTCCTCTCAGATCTTGCTAGGTGAAATTAAAGAAACAGCTCACAGTAATTAGCGCTTCCTGTAAGCATATAGTGACTTTCCTGTTAGCATAAAGTCTGTTGACTAATGGTGGGTAACTAGAAAGCTTTTTTTTAATTGACAACTCTAGCAGGTTGATATCAATTTGTGTGATTAATGGTGTAGCCGCAAGCTACTGGTAACACACTTAATTAGCTGAGGGTGGGGGTTGTGAGCCCGAAAATGTGGCTACCTTTGTATGCCAGGAAGTTGGTGCTTGCTGACTTGTTAGGTGCTTGGTTTGCCTCCTGGGGCTGATGAGAGGGGCAAATCCCATGACAGGTAAATGTAACTTGGCAGTAAATAATTCACTAGTGTTAAAAGTGATTTTCTTAGTGCTGAAGTTTACATTTGGGATACAGCAGCATGCGAGACAGAACAACTGATGGCTATTGTACTTTTTAGTGTCTTTTTTCTGTGCTTATTAACACTGGTAGTTTGGAAGGCATGATTTTGGAATAGTAAGTATGTATATGAATTTGATCAGTAGTCACACGTAAGTAATATACGACTATGGTATTTGGTTATTGCCTGAAGAGGCGAAGTAGCTATCTTGGTTTTACAACTGGTAGAGTCATTGAAACCACATTGTTAGGCTGGCTTCAGACTTCCATTAAGATCTGTTTTATTTTTTGATTGTGTTAAAAATATTAAAATGAATTTGCATGTATTAGAGTAGAAGAAAAAGTATCTTGACTGAACATGCAAGTGAAATCTGGGACGTAAATTTTGTTGAGCTTATCTGCTGAATTTATGCATTGAAGTTTTTCCTGTTTATGATATTTCAGTATATTCTGCTTAAATGTCTGGTTGTTACATTGCAGTACTCCAGCGGAAAACAATTTCTTTGTTTAAAAGGTTGAACGGTTGCATCAAATTCTGATTTATTCTGTGACTTTTCATAGTAACTCCCAAAAGAATACAAATTGTGTTTTACTCCACCACACCACTGCATTTTCGTCTTTTTTTTTTTATTCCTGTACTGCAAACTTGCTTCGAAAATTTATTTCAAATTTTGTTAGGTAAAATTCTGTCCTGAAGTATGCACCTTTTGTACTGCTTACTATTTTCTATTTCAACTTAAAGAGGGCTTATTATTATTTCATTATGTGTTTAAATTGCTTATTTTCAGAGTGATGCATGTCTGAATTTCTATTACCTTTTTAGTTCTTTAGGTTGTCAATCCTGTGTAGTGTAACTTTAGTGCTCTTGGGTAGTGAATAGGATTCTTACACTGTATGCAGAATCAATTTTTCTATGTGCGGTATTAATGTAATGAATCTTCACTTTTAGGGCTGACTGATTTTAGGATTATCTTTGTATAAAAACTAAATGGAGGTCATTTAGATGGAGAAATGCTTCAGTCACTCCTCCATCTTTTCCGAATCACTATTACTTTAGAGTGTTGGGGCCTATCTGTCTCAATGGCAACTGGCAGTGGTACTGTTTGTGAAGTAGTGAATCCCATTTTAATTCTGCCATTCTGTAAGGTATACAATATATGTTCTTCTGATCAGGCATTTGTACAGAGGTACTGGCATATTAAGTTTTGTCTTCACACCCATACCTTTTATACATCTCCAGGGTGTGAATGCGGCTTATTGTGATTAACCTGTTTGAATATTTGCTGTGATCCAGTTGACCACAGTGTGCTACAGGTATCAGATCACTGAGCATTACTGGGTTTCAGAGAAACCAGCTGTGACTGGTTATTCAAGAGTGACCCACAGTGGTTATCCTGTCTCTTTGGCTTCGGACACTTTTTATGTTATTAGATTTTTGTAGACTAGACCCAGGGGCATATTTTCAGCTACAATCTTGTTATAAAACAAGAATAGCAACTTATGGACCACTTATGCTGAAGTAGTAGTACACTGCAACAGTCACAATACTGTAAAAAATCTGAAACAGAATGACCCTGCTGTAGTCAGAAATTTGAAGCATAGTCTTGAATTAGGCTGTAAAAATATTCATGTATCCTGAGAGCTGCATTTCAGGAGGAGAAAATGTTATTGTTAAAGAAGGAAGCTAATGGAGAACAGTGGCTTAGATTAAGCATAGTGTGTATTTCAGTAAAAAGGAAGATAACCGAGCTGTGAGTGGGACTGTTAAAATGTTTGCCTTGGTAAGAGCAGCACAGTGGTGCTCAGCAAGGTTTTAGTTAGTATATCTGCAGGCCTTGTGATGTTAAGTTTTTTACAGTTGAGGGAGGGTCCAGCAGGAGGCCATGTTCTAGCTTTGACAAGATGTACACCTTTTCACCTTTTTGAGGCTATACTTCCTGCTGTGGATGGTAACACCAGTGAAATGTATTGCTAATTGTGGTGAAATATTGTAATCTAGTTATTGCATATCTGAGATGTGAGGAGAAGGTAAGTTGTAGATCAATATGCAGAAATCCTGCAAAGAATATAGGATATAGGATCACAGGATCATAGGAAGTTACTAGGCTATTTGCCCTGAGGCTCTTACAAGCCTAGCCAAGAATTTTAGCCCATGTTCTGACAAATCAGCACCGAATGCCCCTGTCCTTATGGGACACAGTTGGAATCCCAGAGGTGTATTTTCTGTTCCCCATCCAGTTATCCAGATTGCACTTAAAAAGGGGTAAAGAGGTACTCTACTTGATGTGGAAAGGGGGTCTATTCCACAGACGGGGGAGTCTCTGGGGCACAGATCTGTCAAACCAACAAGTCCTATTGACGTCACAGACCAGATTGAGGTCATGAGTGTGGGTCACTTGAATGGAGCTTGACTTGCGGATATGCAGCAGTCCCATCAAAGTGGGAGTTGAGATTGCTTTGTATGCCAGACAGAGGTCACCGCTGAGGAGCCTGTATGAGACTGAGTAGAGGGACAGGGCATTTAGCCTATCTGTGTAGGGTAGATGTTTGTGGCCCTGGATTCTCCTGGTGAGGAACCTCTATGGTCTCTCCAGCTGCTGCATGTGATTTGTGAGGTACATGCCGAAAGGGGCACTGTACTCAATAATGGGTCTTATAAGCAAGAATACAGGGATGTTATGACCACCTTGTCCCTGGATAAGATACCCTTACTAATGAAGTGGGCCAAGTTGAAAGCTTCCTGTACAATGGAGGCAATATGGTGGTCAAAAGTCAGTTTGCTATCAACCTGTGTACCCAAGTCCCTCACAACTGATTGCATGCTTAGGACATTGTTATTACTGTGACAATTTCTGGGGATGTCACTCTCCCCAAAGGGGATGATGATGCATTTTCTGGCATTCAGTTTGAGACCATGTTTCTAGCACCATTCATTTGTTTGGGTGAGACCCTCTTGGAGGATGTCCACATCACTAGAGGAATTGATGACAGAGCACAGCTTGCAGTCATCTGCAAACTTGGTCAGCCATAGCCCACTGGTTTTGGCCTGCATCTCAGAAAAGTATATCCCAAACAACAGAGTCCCCAAGACCGATCTCTGGGGTACACCGCTCATTATGGATCTACTGCTTGAAGTGACTTTCCCTGTTTTGACTAGATGGGTTCTATCAGTGAGCCAGTCTGCTACCCATCTGGTAACATATGGATTAATGGCTAGTTGAGAGAGTTTATCTATTACACCTGAGTGAGGAACAGTATCCAAGGCTTTGGCCAGGTCAAGGTAGGCAGTGTTTACCATCTTCCCTTCGTCTGTGGCTTTGGTGACTGTCTCAAAGAAGTCGACCAAATTTAAAAGGCATTACCTCCCCTTGACAAAACCAAATTGCATGAGTTTGAGTGTTTGGAGGTTGCAAATGTCCTTGTTAATGAGGTCCATGATAATTGGCTCCTTGGCCTTGCAGATCAGGCTAGTTAGGCTGATGGATCTATAATTTCCTAGATCAGTGGATGCTCCACACTTGTGTGAAGGGATGACAATGGCTGTCCTCCACTTGGCTGGGATGAAACTGGTACTCAAGCTTTGGTTAAATACGGTGCCTAATGGTGCTGCAAGGTCCTGCCTGAGTTCATGTAGGATGCAGCCCTGGATGTTATTGGCCCCATGGAGGCTGTATCTTTTGCCTTTGATAGGGCAGTGATGACTTGCTTCGTATCTTTTGCCTTTGATAGGGCAGTGATGACTTGCTTCTGAGAAATAAGGGGAGGGGAGAAGGTGCTGGGGATGTCCCAATTTACTGATGGTGGGAAAGAGAGGTGAAGTTTTCACTGAAAACATGTCTACAGCAGGTTGGCTATATCTACAGTGTTTGTGTATGTGGTGTCCTTGACCACCAGTTCTGAGTAGATCTGTGTGCTTCCTTTGACATTGCGGACATATGTGAAGAAGGCCTTATGATTGTCTTTAGTAGATGTGGCCAGTTTGGACTTGAAGTTTGCTTTAGAGGATTTCTCTAGTGGTCTTATTTGCTTGTCAGGCTAAGGAGAGATTGCTTCCATTTAGGCACCTGCTCCTTCTTTGTCCTTGACAGCAATTTTTTCATTTTATTATTCAGTTTATTTATTACAGATGTCCACCAGACAGGTTTACTTTTCATTGAAGAGGATGATTTTGTAATTTTGGGTACTCCTGATTCCATGCAGCTATATAAATGCTTGCATAGTACTTTGGTGTAGGTTTGGACATATGTGCCAGTTCCTATGGAGGAGGAAGGGCTATGAAGCTGTTTATACCTTCCCTCAGGAGGTGGCAGTCATCTATGGAAACATTTTTTTGTTTGACCCTAGCTGGAGGGGGGAGGGGAGATGGCGACTTTGAAAGTGACCGTTTTGTGGTCAGATCTTACCAGGGAGGATGACACTGTAGGGATGCTGCCATGGTTACTCGAGTTAGTTATTACAAAGTCTAAGATATTTTCACCTGTTGTGGAGGTGCTGGCCAGCTGGTCCAAGGCAGTTGCATTGCCAAAATCAAGGAATCTCTGGGCATTTGTGTTTTGGCATGAGTAGTTCTTCCAGTCTATAGTTGGATAGTTAAAGTCACTCAGGATCAGGGTAAAGGGTTGAATCTTGATAGATTTGAAGAGGTCCAGATAAGTGGAGTGGGCATCTTGGGTCAAAATGGAGGGCCTGTAGCTAGCTATGATTTGAATAGGGGTCTTGTCAATGGTAAACTGCACCTTGAGTGTCTCCTGTGTGTCATACTGTTTGACCAGCCTGGAGGTATGTCTTTATATATATATATATATATATATATATATATATATATATATATATATATATATATATATAACTCCAACTCCTTTTGCTTTGCTGCCCATGGTTTGGGGTCTGAATGTATGATAGGATAAGTAACCTGGTATAGCTGGGGTCCTCTCCACAGCTCTGAACCAGGTTTCTGTGACTGCACAAGTGTCAGCATCTTCCAGGGTTAAGAATGTTTGCAATGAGTGCAGTTTCGGGTTTAGACTCCTAACTTTTAGCACATGAATTTTAATTTGCATTTTGATTACATTTTCATGTTGGTAGTTTTGACGTCATGGCAGTACCTAAAAAGGTACTACGGGGAAGGCAAGAGCCTTTGCTAGAAGCCTGAAGCCCAAGGGAGACAGATGCAGGCCATCTCTGGCAAATCATTGTGGTTTGTCAATCATGCCTACCCAGGCTATCAGGTACTGGATCTCCTTGGAATGACACCAGAAACTAAGCCAATTGTTAAAGTCAATCATCTTCTGTTTGTATTGAGCCATCATTCTGGGTAACAGTAGAATGCTGCTTAAGGCTAGGAACATACCTGCCTGGGACACATATTCAGTGAGCGCATCCATGTGTCTCTTCATATAGTCCAGGGAGGTACGTCATGCATGCCAACATGGACTATGACAGAGTCATAACAGTACCTGTTGTTGAGAGACTTGAGTGCATGGGTGATATGGCAGATTCTGACACCTAACAAACAACTAACCGTGACTTTCTCCTTATCCAGCTTGGTGAGGGGCACATCTGTCTGTCTCACAATGGAGTCTCCTATGACTAATATTTTGAGTTTATGTTTAGGCCTTAGGGACTGTGAGACACAGGTGTGTGGAATATGTGTGGTGTGTGGTGTGGTGGGCAGTGGAGTATGTGTATGTTTTTTGCCTCAGAGGTCTCTTTTATTTGGGTATGTTTTTGTTGAGGACCTCCGCATATGTGGGTGTGTGTGTTGTGTAGGTATGGGTGGTGTTTGAGGTGTGGTGTTTGTCTTGACAACTTTCTCAGTGCCAGATATACTGGCTTGTGAGGGATAGAGCATTGACTCTAGGTTCTTAATGTAATTGCATCTCTCACAAATTGTGTTCCTAGATGGTAGTAGTAGAGGGTTGTCCGTGTACATGAGGCATTTGCTACACTGTTTCAGGATGCCCATATCAACCAGACTGGCAGGAGAAATTGTAGAAATTGTCCATCCATATTTGTTAGAAACTGAGGGAGATAGGCCAGACACAGCTAAGAAGGTAAAGGGCCAAAGGTCTAAGAGTAGTACTACTAGGTGATCACTCAAATACTAAGGGGAGATTTGTAGCTGGAATACCTCACAAAGGGTTAAAAATGGTGCAGCTTCTGCATAGACCATGCTACTCAATTTAAGGGGTAAAACCCACAAAAAGCACAGATTAACCACTTACAGACAAAAACAGAATTCGCACTGAAAAAATACAGTTAAACAGTAATGAAATGCAGTTAAATCATATTGAATTGCAGTAAATAGCAATGAAATACAGTTAAACAGTAATGCAATGCAGGTAATCAATAAATTGCTTTAAAACAGTGCAAATGTGATAAATTAGTTCACAATCACAACAGTAAAAACAGCTCAAATAAAGCAGCAATTCAGTAGAATACTGTCATCAATTTAATAAGGCTACTGACAAGCAGTAATAAATGTGGCAAACTAAAAGCAGTTGAACACCTAAGCACAAGCAGCAAAATGAAATAGGAAGAGGCAGAATTTTTTTTGCAAGTAGAAAGTGAGGAGACAGAAGATAATTCAAGGTTAAGAAGCTATAGACGTGAGCCTTCACAACTGATCTCACTGTACTCAGTAGAATGAGCTGATGTAATGGGACTGGGGGAGTGTCCAATATCAAATTTATAGCAGAGGCGGCAACTCAAAAGCCAGCAAGCTTTAATATCACAACAACAGCTGGGCAGGTGGGTGGGATACAAGATCAGAACAGAGGTAAGGATTGAATTCACTAAGCCTAAAAAAACAGTTGCAAAGTTTAAACAGATATGCAGCAAATAATTGTTTTAGTTAATCAGAAGTGCAGAACTAGTTGAAAATAAACACTTATCTTTTGTAGTCGCACATCAGTTTTTGTAAAACAGCAGAGCAAGGACAGAAGGCTTACCTCACTGCAGCTTTGAGTAAACAAGTACAAACTGGTTTAAGCACTGGCTATTTAAGGCAGAGAAGCAGGAACCAGCCAAATTATCCAATCAAAAAAAAAGAGCCCTGTAGTAGTAACTCTAGCCAGATCAGACCAGACTGAATCCCCCTCCCAAGAAGAAAGAGCTAGGCCTCTCTAGACAAAGGATTATACTACAAGCTCCAAAGGTCACAAACAGTAATATATATTCAGCTCTATGCTAGTGTTTTTCAAGTACAGCAACAAGTAAAGTGAAAACAACAAACAGAGAAACAAAAAGGAGACAAAGATCAGAACAGAGGTAAGGACTGAATTCACTAAGCCTAAAAGCAGTTGCACAGTTTAAACAGATATGCAGGAAATATTATTTTAGTTAATCAGAAGTGCAGGAAACAGTTGAAAATAAGCACTTATCTTTTGTAGTCGCACAGCAGTTTTTGTAAAATAGCAGAGCAAGGGCAGAAGTCCTAACTCACTGCAGCTTTGAGCAAACAAGTACAAACTGGTTTAAACACTTGCTATTTTAGGCAGAGAAACAGGAACCAGCCAAATTATCCAATCAAAAAATATTTCCTAATGCTGATTTAACACACTGGTTGTGGGGGGACTTGGGATGGGTATGTAGTTGTATCAAAACAGCATGCCCTCAGTTCACCTGAAACTAGAGTTTAAATCTAAGGAACTTTACCAAGAGTAAACTGTCTTCAGTGTAATTTTCCATTGTAGAGTTAAAGCAGAAGTAGGATAAACTTGAAGACACAGTGACAATAATAATGCATGTGATCCTAATGTGTTAATGAAACTAGTAAACAAGGATGGGGTCACAGAGAGCTATGTGTATATATATATATATATATATATATATATATATATATATATATATATATATATATATACATATACAGTTATACACTATATATATTTATTTATAGTAATTTGAAATACTGACAAAATAAAATTCTACAAATTATTATACATTTTCTGAAGTAAAAGAAGTGTATAACTCTAATATTGTCATTATATATTGTGTGATTCATCACCTTTTCTCCAAAATTTACCAGTTTTAGGAGGGAATTGGGATTAAGAAGAGAAATCTGGGTAGAGCTAAAATACAAGTCTAATTTGGGGACAGTTAGAGGTATGAGTTAGTGCCCAGCATCAGCAGCTACCAGATTTGCTGATTTGTTTACAGTAACTACTAATGCACATTGGTATTTATATAACTACAAGAGCAGAAGGTTTCCGAATCAGATTTATTTCATCCATTGATTAGAATGGCCTGATACCCACATATTGACAACAACAGTAACTTGTTATACCAATGATTGTTATGGCAGACTTTAGTTTCCTATTAAGATTAATAGAGTGCACAGTTCTTTTATATATGATGTTACAGTTACCGATGTATGCTATTTTAATGAATTTATGTAAGGGTGAGGTAACGTGACATCAGTGTGTACATGCTAGAAGTGGGTAGGGCAGAAAATAGAATGCAAAGTGTTTTACAAGCCTATTGCCTACTACTTCCCTTAATATTTTTGTTAATGCTGTAAAGGGACTTTAAAAGGTGTTTCTGTGTGAATGCTTATTTTCAGAGTTAATGGTAAATTGGGAAACATTTTCACAATTATTAGAATGTTGGTATCCCATAATTCCACTGGGGTGGGTGGAGTTATGATGTTATACATGAAAATTTTATGTTGATTAGTGTCCAGATTTTTGGCCAGTTGTACCTACTTTTCATCTGCCTTTGTCCAGATTTTTGATGTCTCCAGGTTGAGAGGTATGCCTTGGAGGATGCTGACATTTGTGCAGCCATGGAGACCTGGTTCAAGATTGTGGAGAGAACTCCAGCCATACTGGGTTACACCTCCTTCCAGACATTCAGACCACAAACAGAAGGCAAGAAAACTGAAGGAGGTGGTATATCAATATTCATCAAAGATAAATACACCTCCATATTGGTTAAACAGTAAGATGCCCTAGAGATACTTCAGGTGTGATTAACTGTCGTATTCAAGTCATTGCCAGCTACAGAACCCCCGCCATGAATTAGAGCACCGTATCTGCCTATTTGAATCAACCTGAGTCTATCAAAATGCATCCGAACACCATGGTTTTGGGCAATTTTAACCACCCTAGCATTGACTGGGTGAATTACTCATGCTTAAACTCACCTGCCCAAAGGTTCCCCGACTTTGTCAACTCCAATGCCCTGGACCAGCTGGTTGACACCCTCACTAGGGGTGCCAACATCCTGGATCTGGTGCTTACAAATATGGGAGATCAGTGTAGCACCCCCACTGTGAGTTCATCCCTTGTGAGATCTGATCACAAATCAGTGTCATTTGAAGTAACTATCACACCTGACCCCCCCCCCCCAGCAGCAACTAGAATTAAACTTCTCCAAAGCAGATTATAACCTCTTACAGGATGTTATAAATAGCTTCACTGCACCCCCCCCCCAAGACGGAACCGGCAAATATGCCGAGCTCTACACCAATGCCCTATACAAGCACCTGTATAACTGCAATGACTCTGCAGTACCTGCTAGGACCAAAACAAGGTCTTCAAGGAAGGCCAAACCTGCCTGGTGGACAACTGCCACTAACAGACTTTACAATAAAAGGAAGGAACTGCTGTCTAAGAGTAAGAAGGAGTGGGCTTTAAACTGGAGGCACTCCCTCCTTAGCTTAAATAAACAAATAAGATTTATTATGAAGTCCTCCAAGGCAAACTTCAAAACCAAGTTAGCTTCCTCAACAAAGGACAACCATAAGGTGTTCTTTAGTTACATCCATAACCTAAAAGGTAAGGCCCAGATTTTTGCCGAACTGGTATTTAATGGTAACACATATACTGAGCAAGTACATAGCTAACCTATTAGCTGACAGGTTTGGTGAAAACTTAACTCACTTGCCCCCGCAACACGTACGTCATGACATCCCTACCACCTGTCCCCTACCATGTATCTCTAAAGAGCAGGTTGTAAATTCCCTCTCTAAGGCCAAAAACACAGCATCAATGGGACCTGATAACATCCCAGGCTGGATTCTGCATGGGCTCAAGTAAGAATTAGCATCGCCATTGAGTACTGTCTTCAATTACAGTCTAAGCATTGCCTTTGTCCCAGCTGAATGGAAAACAGCCACCATTAATCCCCCTTGCACAAAGGTGGTGTTTCTACTGATCCTGGGAACTACAGACCTATTAACCTGACTAGCCTTAGCTACAAGGCCATGGAGAGAATCATCATGGAGCTTATCAACAAATATATAGGTAATCTCCACACACTAGATCCTACCCAGTTTGGATTTATCCAGGGAAGATCATGCCTGTTAAACCTGGTGGACTTCTTCGAGACAGTCACCAGGGCCCTAGACGAGGGGAAGTCTGTGCATACAGCCTACCTAGACCTAGCCAAGGCATTTGACACTATCCCTCACTCAGGCATCATTGGCAAACTCTTCCATCTAGATATCAACCCTTATATCATAAGGTGGGTTGCGAACTGGCTCACAGATATAACCATGTAGTCAAAACAGGGGAATCCACCTCCAACAGCAGACCTGTAACCAATGGCATTCCACAGGGATCAATCCTGGGACCTCTACTGTTTGGAATCTATTTCTCTGAAGTACAAGTTAAAACCAAGGAACTGTGGCTGACAAAGTTTGCTGACGACTGCAAACTGGGTGCTGTCATAGAATCTCAAAATGAAATCAACATCCTTCAAGAAGGTTTTACGCAAGGAAATGACTGGTACCAAAGTCATGGCCTCAATCTGAATGCAAAAAAATGTATTATCATCCCTTTCTGTAAGAGTGATGTTTCTGCAAATTACCACATCAATGGCAATACCCTAAGTACCCACTCAATGGTGAGAGATCTGGGCACTCAGGTTGACAGCAACCTTGCCTTTGATCACCATGTTTCCACAGTGGTAGGAAGGGCATTCTTTACGGCTCATCTCATAAGTAAGGGCATTGCCTTGAGAAAAAGAGAAGTTATCACCTCCCAGTACTCTTCACTCATTAGGCCAATAACTGACTATGATGCCCCTTTTGGTATGTACCTTTCAAAGCACCTGCAGCAATTGGAGAAACCACAAAGGTCGCTCACAAGGAAAATTCAAGGTCTTCAGCAGCTATTCTATGTGGAGTGGATGAAATCACGTCACTTTATTCTGTTTCATACAGACTACTCAGAGGAGATCTCTGCCTTGCATATAAGGCGATCTCTGACCCTGCTTTATTGGAAATGCTGCACATCCGCATGTCAAATGGCATACAGGTTACTCACTCTAAGGACCTAATCTTGGTATGTGACATCAATAGAACCTGCTGGAGGGAAAGATTTGTCTTCCAGAGGTTACCACACCTTTGGAATAGGCTCCCACTTCACATCAAACAGAGCACCTCTTTGGCCCTCTTCAAATGCAATCTGGATGATTGGATGGGTAACCATAAATTCACTCTGGGGGTTCCACCTGTGTCCCTCATGGACAGGGGCAATAGGTGCTGATTATGGTAACAAGGATAAATTTGGCTAGGCTTGTAAGGGCCCATGGGCCATTAGCATAATATCTTCCTATGATCCTATAATACTATGATCTTTGCTGATGTAAAAAACTTGATGTTTTCATTACAGACTGCCACTTAACATAAATGGTAGCCCACAGCACAAGCTCTGGCCAGAGGGCTTATCCAACAACTACAGGCAGGTGCATGAAATCATAAGGAAAGAGACAAAGAGAACAGGTGTAATTCCAGGCATGGCTGCTGTTATAAATCAGCTGTGCATATGGTGTCGCTGCTCTCCTCTGCTTCAGTGGGGATTTCATACTGTAGAGAGAGGGCAGAGACTTTCTCCTTGTCTTCAGTGTCTTTCACCTTTCTCCTGACATTCAGCAGGTATATATCCCTCAACACCAATGCTTTAAAGTGTGAACTAGGGTGTGGCTGAAGCTCACACCACTCAATTGAAAACCCTGGCAAGGAGAAGACCCTCGAGTCCCCAGACCATTGTTTTGGAGCCCATATTACTGGCTGCCTTTGCTTCATCCCAAGAGGCTGGCTTTTTGAAGGCAAGAACTGAAGCATTCCTCTCATATCATCCTGTACTTGTGTGTTGGCAACCTATTCTGTCCATGACAAGACATGCTCTACCTTGTACATGACAGCATAGTTCAACAGTTAAGTTCAGTATCACATTTGGACACTCTCTTGGTCTCTCACACCACCCAATGCATTCTTTCCATTGTGTACACAACTGTCATCAAGCTATGTGACAGTCAGATGTAGTGGTTCCACCAACCTTCTGGCAAGACTTGGTCTAAGGTCTAAGGATGCTATCTTGAGGAAAATGGCTCTGCCTTCTTTGAATTTCTCGATTATGGGCAAGTTTGACAGGTTGAGAGAATTTTGTGATAAAGATTTTCAGGGGTAAAATATTCCTCCATTTTAGATTTCCATCATGAAAATCCTTACTTTAGAAAAGCCTCTCTCTCTCTCTCTCTCTCCAGACCCATCTTCTGCTGATCCACCTTCAGAAGATAATGGTAGTGACAGTGTTCATGGTTCTGTAACTTAAATCCACATACACACAAATTTAGAAGCACAGACAGACCCACAGACATATGCATGCAAACATAGATTCTCACACACACACACACACACACACACACGCGCACACACGCACACACACACACACACACACACACACACACACACACACACACACACACACACACACACACACACACACAGAAAGAAACACATGCGTGCGCACACACACACATACGTATGCTCACATACATGCATACACACACACACACACACACACACACACAGAAAGAAACACATGCGTGCGCACACACACACATACGTATGCTCACATACATACACACACACACACACACACACACACACACACACACACACACACACACACACACACACACACACACACACTCCGCATTTAACATCCATATTGTTACATGAACACATCCACAGATGCTGTCTTGTTAGAAAAAAAAAGGGAACACAAGACATAGCAAATCCCCCTCTCATAGGTTCATAGGTGTTTACTAGGCTAATGACCAAAAGGGCCCTTTTAAGCCTGGCCATGCATCCCAAATCTCTGACAAGTTGTGATACCCTTGATAAGTGTAAGCATGGGCCTGGGAGATGAACCATTTACAGGTTACCTGTGTTCATTAGAGACATAGGTGCTAAACCAGGGATGAATTTCCAGTTTCCCATCCAATTTTCCAAGTTGCACTTGAATTAGGTTAGGGAGGAACTCTGCTTCACATGAATGGGGAGCTTGTTCCATAGATGGGGTAGTCTCTGGGACAAATACCTATCTCTCCAGCATGTCCTATTTATATCACAGGCAAGGTTTAAGTCTTTAGAATGGGTAATTCTGGTGCTGTTTGTTTTGTAGATATGCAGGAGGTCCATCAGAGTGGGGTCTGACAATGTCCTATATTCCAGGCATAGTTCCCCCCTTAAAAGCCTGTAGGAGACAGAATACAGGGATAGAGCCTTGAGGCAGTCTGCATAGGACATTTTACTTACACCCTGTATTCTTTTAGTGAAGAACCTCTGTGGACATTCCAATTGCTGGATATGCCTGTTAGGTACATACCAAAAAGGGCATTGTACTCAATGATAGGTCTGATGAATGTAGAATACAGTGGAACAATGACTTCCTTTTACTTAGGTGCCATACCTTTGTTTATAAGTTGCGCAACATAGAATGACTTCCTCACCACTGTAGAGATGTGATGGTCAAAGGCTAGATTACTATCTATGTGTGTCCCTAAATCCCTGACTACTGGGTCATATCTAAGGGGTGTGTTGTCAATATGATAATTATCAGGGATGAATGACTTCCCAAAGAATACTATTATGTATTTTTTTGGCATTTAGTTTTAGTCCATGGCTCTGACATCAGTTGTCTGTCTCTGTCAGCCCCTCCTGGAGAACATTTGTGTCAGTGTGAGATTCAATGACAGCTCCTAATTTGCAATCATTTGCATATGTAGTCAGCCAGACACCACTGACATTGGCCTTGACTTCTGAGAAGTAAATGCCAAGAAGGAGTTGTCCAAAGACTGATCCTTGAGGGACTCCACTTGTGACTGGTCTCTTTGTAGAGGCGGACTCCCCAATTGTAACTTTCTGGGTCCTATCTGTGAGCCAGCTGGCTATCCAATGGGTGACATACGGGTTTGTACATAACCTTTTGAATTTGTCAGCAATGCCTGAGTAGGGTATTGTGTCAAAATACCATGGCCAGTTCAAGGTAGGCAGTGTGAACAATTTTACCCTCATTCATTGCTTTAGTGACCTTCTCAAAGAAGTCCACCAGGATGAGTAGGCATGATCTGCCCTTGACGAAACCAAACTGGCTTGGGTCCAGTGTCTGGAGGTTTACTATATCTCTACTGATCATCTCTATGATAATTCTTTCCATGGCTTTACATATAAAACTAGTGAGACTTATGGGTCTGTAGTTTCCAGGGTCTGTAGATGGCCCACCTTTGTGCAGAGGGATGACTGTTTCTGTTCTCCATTCATGAGGCACAAAGCCTTTTTGGAGGCTACAGTTAAATAGTAATTCCAGAGGCCCTGTTAGGTCATGTTTCATGCTATTGAGAAAGCATCCTAGGTTATTGTCTGGGCCCACTGATGCAGTGTTTTTGGTCTTAGAGAAAGCATTAAGGACCTGTTCTCTAGTGATAGTAAGGAAGTTATATTTGATGATATTTCCTGAGGGAAGGTTGAGGGGGAGAGAGGGGTAAAGTTGGAGCTAAATTTATCAGCCAGGAGGTTTGCTATATCTTCTGGCTCATTATAGGTAGCTCAATTTACATTGAGTTCTGCACACAATTGTGTATTGCCTTTGAGGTTGCAGACATAGCTAAATAATGCTTTGTGGTTGTCTTTGGCCTGGGAGGCCAAACTTACCTCAAATTTGGCTTTGGTAGACTTTGTCCTCTGAGTTGTTTGTTTAGTTTGATGAGAGTGCTTTTATCCTGCTTGGTGCTGCACCTCTTATTTTTTGCCATGATTTTCTTCCTCGTGTTATACAAACTATTGATTTTGTGATTCCACCAGGGTGACTTGTTTTTTTAGTTAGTTCTGTACTTCTTCCTGGTGGGTACAGCTATTAACATGCTTGTACAGGGCTGCTGTGAACAGTTCTGGATAGGCAGCAGTGTTCTCAGGGTTTATGGAGGCTTGAAATTTTTTCCAAGTTCTCACTTAATAGCAGGAGGTTAGCCTTAGAATACTTCCTGAATATTCCAAGTTTAGCTGGGGGTCCAGGTTTTATTTTTACTTCAGAGACCATTTTGTGGTCTGGCCTTACCAGGGAAGGCATTACAGTAAGAGGTGTGCAGCATTCTCCATATTAGTGAGGACCAGATCCAGTATGGTTACACTCCTGGTTGGTGTATTGACTATCTGGTCCAGGGAGTTTGTGTTTACAAAATCTAGGAATCTCTGTGCATGTATGTTTGGTGTCGTATAGGATTCCCAGTTAATAGTCGGGTAATTAAAGTCACCCATGAATGTGGTATTGGGTTGGATGATTAGTGTTTCTAATAAATTTAAATACATGGCATGGGTTTCCTGGGTCATAGAGGGGGAACCTATAGCTTGCAAGGAAGTGGTATTGGATTTTACCTATGGTGATTTGAACATGGAGCAGCTCAAGTGCATTGTCCTGTTTGACCAGCCTTGAAGTATATTTATTTTTTATGTAAATAGAGACACCTCCACCTTTAGTCCCTGCCTGTGAAGTAGCTGGTCTAAATGTGTGGAAGGCATTATAACCTTGCACTGTTGGTATGCACTCCATGGCTTTAAACTCCATTCACTGTACCTGATTTTGTTGCACAGCACTGCTCAATCCATTGATTTCTCTGGTAAATCACTGTGGAATACTGTTAATTAAGTAAAGCCAAAGATTAAGAATTTCGTAACTCTTATTTGCTGTTGCACTAATCTCTATCTCTGTTTCTCTCTCTGTCTTTCATTCATGCACACACAAGCACACAAGCACATGCATGCAAACACTCACACACCTACACACACACACACACACACACACACACACACACACACACACACACACACACACACACACACACACACACACACACACACACACACACACACACACACACACTTTTATTCTTTACTTTTGTAATTTATCATTTCAATTGTATGAGTGCTAAACATCAAAGCACAGTTTGGTGATCATAAAAAATGGCAACCTCATGTTTTTTTACTATCTGAGCTTCATGGCAGCTTAATTTGCTGTGATGAAGCAGTGGACTTGTTTTTCAGTGTACACTAATACATTGCTGGTGAATGTTCATCGTCAATCGGGGTGGCAATGTATAGTTCACCCATTCACAAATATGATTTAACCATTTCCACACTTGTAGCAAATAGTAAATAGCATGGAAGTGGTAAAATATGCAGCTTCTAAGAAGACAGAAAAATGATCCAACAACCAGCAAAAGGAAATCTTGTTAAATCTTGCAGCAGGTAACATCCTGTTATAATAATATGTAAGCAGCCTTTAACATCTTGTTCAAACCTGCACATGTCAAGATTAATGTTTTAAAATAGCTATAAAAATTGTTCAGGTCCATACTTGTAGTATAATTAACTAAATTAAACAAACATGCTTCGGTTCTCTTAAAATGAGAAGTTGGTTGTAGTGTGATAACAGAACTGTTTACTAACCCATCACTATAAGTTTGTGAGTATTTATCAGAATGTTAAGGTTTACAAGCCTGTTTCTACAAGTTTGGACAATGCCTAGATACATGTAGTAAATTCCCAGTAGCTATTACTCTGTATCAAAAGGCAATCCAATATTCCAAAGTGAGGTAACTACAGTACAAATCGTGTGAAACAAAACAGGATGTGAATAATATTCCCCGTAAGGCTCACTCTGCTCTTACTCACCCCAGACTGCTGAAAAAGGCTACCAAATCTGGAAAAGTAAACAATACACAGTTATGCTTTCCTTGCATTTCAATTTCAACATATAGCACTATAGAATAAAATATACGGTGATCGTAGCCTTCAGGGTCCCCCGTATCTATGTGTGGCATTGTTTGACAGGTGGTTAAACTCACTCTACCTCAGGATAAGCCATCGTACATACACAAAGTTCATACTTATACTGACACAAATGCTAGAATGACACATTTAAAAGGAGATTTTCATTAAACCCGAGAAGTCAAAAACTCTGTAAATGCGGCTGTGTTGGTACAGTTGCTTGAATTTATATCATAATGTTGAAGTTATTTCTTTATTCTGAGTCAGAGGACCTCATGACTGTCATTCCGAACTTCCCAAGTGTCTTTACTATTTCACTGGACAGAAGGTCAATAATTATGTTCACCATTATACACACAATGAACATCAGTGTTATTTAAGGGAGCAGTTATTAACTCATGTACAGCACAGCACAAACACAAAATTAAGTAAGAAGCAACAACCTAATATCTAATTATTTCAACTTCAAGAAATATTCAAATTGCATGAAACACAATAAGACTGTAAAAATGAAGGGAGGTCTGCTGTTAAAAGATTTTTTGGTGAACTGAAGAAGAGAAACAGTTTCAAACTTCCCTTTCCAGTCCAGCCATAGAAATGTTTTTTTAGACACATTGCTAATGTGAAGTATTTCAGTATAAAGATCACTTCCCTTGCATCAATGATGCTTCTCCTGTAAAGTAATTGTTTACTGCGTCTTCTGAGACAATAATGTGTGATGCAGTTGTTTGCACATGAAGTTTCCTGGTACTGACGGGATACTATGAATATTGTATAACATGCTGAGTGAAAGCTGACTCATTTACAATTGCTGCTTAGTAATTAATACAGTATTACAGTGGGGCTTTTATCCAGCAGTCTGGGAAATGTAATGTTTCACAAAGATAGTCTAAAGGTTTCTGACTCATAATACTTTAACAGATCAAGTGACTGGTAGTATCGCTGAGTAAGTACGGTGAGGAACTGAACAAAAGTATGACTTATTTGTTGTCTTTTCGTCAGTCTTCGTTTGTATATTGTTTGACTCTGTGCAAGCCACGAAAGTAGGCAAAGTTACTGTCACACACCTGAGGCTGTTGTTTAATGGTGTTTATTTATTTAATAAAGTCAAGTTTATTTAGTAAATAAATGAAATAAGTGCCCACCAATGCAGAAACTTTAGTACTGCTGCAGTGACATACAAAAACAGTAACATAAAATTTCTTGCTAGAGTACAATAAACAAAGCTGACACAGCCCTAAGAAAACATAGTTAACATACTGTCAAGAAACCCTGAGAGAAAGTGTATGTTATATGTCTGTGTCAAATCTTAGACATCTTACCGACAGGGATACATTCACAAAACTGAACCTTTGTTGTACCTTTAGTCCTACAAAGAAACTCTGAAAACATGCAGGTCATCATCATTAGGCGATTTTACAAACACATGGAAATATATCTGTACTCTACAAAAGCTTCTATATCTGCATCTAAACATGACAATATACCTATGATACACAGCAAATGGTGTATATAAATTGCAGCTAAGTCAGAGGTCAAGGTGTTGGCAATGCCAGCAGCTCAGCAAGTAGCACACCTGTGTGTGCTGTCAGGAAGAATGTTGCCGGCCCTTCTCAGGTGCTTGGACTCATGCTGCATACTGACATGGTTGTTTACAATAAAGGAAGAAGCCAAACTTAAAAGATGGCTGTCCTTCAGATGAAACATTAAGTGGAGTTCCCATCTACCTGTGCTGGTGAGTACCTCAGGGGGATATAAATTTCCAATGCACTTATTCAAGACAGTTGACCATTTCCAGGAAGTTCTTGCCAAATTACCTCTAGTTAGTATGAATGCCATATGAGGCCTCCTCTGAAAACAGATCATGCCTTAGTGGGAGTGACTAACCTGGTCAACAAAAGTAAAATAAAAATGTCTTGAGGTAATGAAGTGGTTGCACTCAACATTTTAATGAAAAAGCTGTAACTTTGCAACACATTTACCTTACCATTCAGCAGGCTTTTGTTATACCCCAATCACTTGCACTAAACAATTATAACATGCCGACTCTTAGCTGGAAAGTCATTTCACACAGTGAATGTGGATTTATCTTTGAAAAGAATAACACAGAACACCTGTCATTCCTCATAAGGAGTCCCAGAGATGGTGTGTTGGAAATCACTAGATAAAATAAATGAAAAAAATGTCAAATGTTGCCCTGTGTCTAAAAAGGCTTTGTTAGATTCATTGATATCAGAAATGTCAGTAAAATTTGTTCCAGTTCTTACCTCTGTCTATGGGTAACCTCTGAGGATGAAATAATTATACATGGTTCTGGAAAACATTGGCTTCCAGCTTCCAGTGGGAATTCTGGAAAGTATATGATGGATGTGTTCAATAGGAAAATCATTCTTAAAGAATATACTGAAGACCAAACATAATATGTCAATGTTGAAGAAGGCAATATATTTGGTATCAGCAGTTAATAGTAAATAATTATGTTCATTTTAACACAATAGTTTAAACTACAGATCCTGACTCTTAAGAAAGTACATGACTCAGAAAAGGGAAGCTGCAAAGCAAAAGGGCACACAGCTTAGCAGCCTGTTCACCTTGGGTATACAGAGTAGCCTATGTCCACTGAAAAGGGAATGATAAAGTGAAGGGCAGACAAGATGGCAGCCTGTGTACCCCATAGTACATGGGGCAGTCTAAATCTGTGTAAATGGACTGACAAAGTATAAGATGTTAAGCATAATAGCCTTTGTATCCTTGGAAACTTAAGTCTTTCTGCACTCATAAAGATAGGATTGAAATGTGAAGGCCATACAATATGTCTGGGGCATATGAATCATGTGGACCCATGAAAAGGTGAGTAACAAAGTGAATGATGCACAGCTGCAGGTGCTGCACATGTCCTGCTAGGAAGACATTTGGTCATTACAGTGAAGTGCACAGTGTGCAGCACTTCTCTGGCACACAGCTGGCAACATAGGCCTGTGGCAGAACCTTGTTTTTGGGTGTGCTTGGACACTGCATCTGGCTGTGTAATGTAACACATACATTGATATCAATGCTGCTGTTCCCATTTCATATGCACTGCTGGAAGTGCAGGCAACATTTACATCATTTCTTTATTTCATATACTATATATACTATATATGTAGATAAAAACACACCCCCATCCTGCAGGAGCTCAACTGCACCAAAGCTAGACATTTAAGAAAATAATTTTAATATACATACACTTTTTACATTTGAGCAGTTATATAATGTGGATATGCTTATATATGTATATATATATCTATAGTTATCTATCTATAAATAGTTATAGATATAGATATTGATGTGTAGGTATAAATATGCATGGGATCAATGTCAACTTACTGAAAAGCAGTATACTAAAAGTCATATCACTGAATGGACAATATTGAAATATCCATATGTTGAAATGGTAAAATTTTAAAATCAAAATGCTTACTCCCCTACATGTTTAGAGCTGCACTCGCCCCCAATCCCCCAACCCATGTTAGCGCTCACTTCTAAATTTCACTGAAAGGGAGTGATATTGTTTGTTGATTGGCTGTGTACTGCCAAATTGTGTATCCCTAGTACATGTATGCTATTGGCAGGTATTTGAGTTCAAGACTGTAAAGTTTCAATGTTTTCACATTTCATGATTTTGAATTCTGTATTATAACTTTCAGTAAAGTACTACTCAATAATTTGTCATATACCAATAGATAGATAAATAGGTATAGAAATCTGTGCAGCATGGCTGGCTCCAGGACTTTGGCTACTTAGGCTTTACAGAGGATACTAATAAAGTCGGTACAACTTACAGACGGTCTTGTAATGCTGCTTCAAATAGTACACAATATAACTGCCACAGAATTGTGTTATCTCTGGTATTTATCCTGAGTTGCCCATTTTCTGGACTGAGCTTGTAATTGGTCATTCTTGGATCAGTGTTTTACCCTGGTAAACAACTTTAAATAAATAAACTGGTATATATTGTGCATCATCTACTTGCTATCTGTTTTACTGCCTCATTGTGCTGCTGACTGTAAATTCTACTTAAGCTGCTCCATGTTTTTCAGTGCAGTAGCCTGAAAATAGTGTGTGTACTGTGTCTATGACTATTCCCTTAGTTTTTAAAACATTGGTCACCAGAGGTCTGTGGTTTGCTGTGTTTGCACACCATTGTCACTTTCAGGCACTGCAGGAAATAACTGCTTCTTTGCTACATTGTACAAATGAAAAGTCCTATCACTTTTGAAGCACAGACTCTTTGCTTTAAGCAGAGGCCAGTGTGTGAACAAAGTGAACAGCTATTACATTCAACATATATAACAGCTCTCTCACACACTGATGGTAATTTAAGGAGTTGCAATTAAATGTGTTCCAAGAATGCACACTCTCCCAGCCAGGAATAATTAGCACCTTGGCAAAGCCACCAATCACATTGCACCATCTTCACCCTGCCCTTGCTACCTGCAAGCATTTTTCTCAGTAATGCCAGAATCATAACTTTCTCATCATTTTAAACAATACACCTTCCATACATGGTAGCTCCAGTCTGAAGGTATAGTATTGTTGAATCAAAGGATGAAATCCTGGGCATCTTGATATAATGGCTTAACAGCTACATTTCTGCATCCATTCTAGTAACTGTCTATAATTCTTGTAGTTTTTCAGGTGTTATTGGAATTTGTACCACAAACCACAGAAGTTCCAACTATTTGTCCCGCAAATTTTCTTTACGCTGTTATAGGTATGTTCTATTTAACCTATCAGAAATATACATCAGTCTTCCTGGCTTGTACTTGAATTCCACAGTGTGTTTCTGTAGTGTCATCAACATTCTTTGCAGTCTGCCAGATGCTTTCTTTCTGCACTATGTTTCTAAAGATGCCTTGCAAATGTTTATGATCTGTCTCAAATATTTCTCCCATATACATTGTCATGGAATTTCTAGTAACAAAAACAGGTTTTAGATCTCTAGTGTGCACATCTGTCAATGCACATGACATATAAGTGACAGGTTGGTCTTCTTGGTCTACTACTGTTCTTGCATTTTCTGTCTTTCATCCACTAGAGGAGTTGTAAGTAACACTGCATCAAATACTTATGCTGGGTATAAGAATTACCAGCACCTTTAGTACATCAGAAATATTTGCTCCTCAGTCCAACTCATATCTGTATCGCTCATGTAACCTTCTTAGAGCAATTTTTTTCCATTTTTTTCTCTGTCTGCCAACCATCAGCCCACCCCCAGCCAACTGGCCTATTCATTCTTCTTTTACCTGGGATAAAAGTTAACTGATATGGTCATAATTTAAACCACCATAAAGAGAGTTTTAGTCCTAGTCCCATGGCACATACCCAGTAGCATACTCCAGGGTCTGACATGTAAAGGGCATCAGTGAGGATATGTCACTCACATCCACAAGTGACATAACTCCTTCAAGACTGTCCTGTCCTCCTGGGAGACACTGCTTTGATATGGTGTCTAGTCTTTGCCAGGGACTCAATCACTGCACATCAGGTGTGCATCCACACAACATCCCCACAAAGACGGGCAATCCAGCAATCTCACATCTCTTTCCACTCCCTGCCAGATCCAGTAGATGCCTGGGCTACTAATCTAACTTAGATCACCTGTATCACAGTCAGGGATTTATCTTTCTATGCCAATGGAGATGGCTTAGCTTTCCTGGAGAGTGGAGAGTCAATTAAATCTGACAAGTAAGATATCAGCTTAGACAGCTTTTGTACCATCCCCAATAATTGCATTAACTAGGGTCTATCTGCTGGGGTTTGCATATCTAATTCTGACTATATCTGTTCTGTTTTTCGCTTAACATTGAATTTACATAACATCTGTCCACTTAAGAACTCTGATTCCCTCTGCAAATTAATGAATTTTTACTGGCTGTCTCTGTAAATATGCAATGTTCCTCTCATACCACTGCATGGAACTGCTCTTTCCACTTGTATAACTTTAGTTCTCATAATCATGCCAATAAACTCACGTTTCTCTACCAAGTATATTGGTTAGTTTCAAATGAAACTGCTGAGTCACTAGTTGAAACAGCTGTCTGTAGACCTTAGTTTTACAAACATGATTCACAGAGGCAAAGGTAAGTTCAGCTCCCTGATCTGGTACCCCTCTCCTCAACTCTAAGTTGAGGGTAACACAAAAAAGGTCCTTTCCTCCAAGTTTAAGATGGAAAAAAAAGATTTTCTTTGTAAATGGTTCCCTACACTTGTGAGTTGCAGCAAATTGCTTGCTACAAATGTAACAAGTAGAATGCTATAGTGAAAATACCAATATATTGGGAGTAAATAACTAGAGACACTAGAATGGGAAGACGCCAAGATTTTATTTGGACTGCAGGTTAGAGATTGCCTTCCTTATCAGGGATTGATAGTGTATAGGCAAAGATAAAGAAATGGGGGGGGTCCTAAATGAAAGACCAGCACTGGCAGAGTTTTTAATAGAATCTAGAACAGAAGCTGCCATTAAAAAGGAATAATTAGTAGCGCATATAAAATATTGCATGATAAATATAATAATTAATTAGAGGAGGTTAGAAAGGATTGGGCAGAGAGATTGGATAAACAATTCACAAAGAAACAATGGGGGGATATATGTATGTCTCCCAAATATGCAACAAAATCTAAAAAATTTAGGATTTTTGCCTGGAAATGTTTACATAGATATTTTTATGCCACAAGTAGACTCCAGAGAATTTTTCCTCAAGTAGACAGTAAATGCTGGAGGGGTGAAGGGGAAGAAAGAGGTAATGGGAAACATATTTTCTGGGAGTGCAGTGAATTGGCAGACTTTAAGGATTCCCTGTGGAATGCACTGTCATAGATGCTGGGTGGGCAGATTGTTCTGATGAGGGAGATAATTCTTCTGAGCTATGATACAGAATCGGAAATGCCTACACATGGTAAGGCCTTGCTTTGTCTAATAATGGTGGCTGCCAAGAAAGCAATTACTAGAAAATGGAAATCAAAATGTAAACCAACTATATTAGAAGTAGTGAATATAGTAACAGAGATACAACAACTGGAAATGAGATTTTTAGAAAATACTAGGAGCAAACTACATAGGAAAATGGAATTGTGGGAACAATACATACAAGGGAGGAGTGAGGCCTAAAACCCATCAGGACTTCAATCAGCTATGTAATGTTTGAGTGAGAAAAATTGGGTAGATTATAAGTGATGTATAATGTTTGCAGCTGAGAGTGTGTCAATATGGTTTGTGATGTAAAATGCTTGTGACTAGGATTGTGTTGGTGGGGTTTGTTTTTATTTATATAAATGTATGATTACCTGTGTAATAAGTGATGGTTTAATGAAGATGTTTCTTGCTTAAAAAAATAAAGCAAGAATAGAATAATTTATGTAATATTGCTTAAGCTACATGATGTATAGCAATATATGTAAAGTATAATGTTTATGTTAATATAGTTTGAATACTTTTATATGAATATTAATTTGCCTTTGTCACAAGTGATAATGCAATAAAGGTGTTTGAAATAAATAAATAAATAAATAAATAAATAAATACATACATACATACATACATACATACATACATACATACATACATACCACATGTGGAGTGCTGAAGCACTTCAGTCCTGATCACACATACAGTATTGGCATTCTTTTCTGAATACATGTGCGGCACTACCAGTTGAACAGCATATGCCAATTGCACTCCCTAACACTTTGCACCTACGGTGGCTGCCCTGTTTGCCCCACCCTAGTTATACATCTCATGATTCAAATAAATTTGATCTATAGGCTTCTGTTTTGATCCTCAGTAAGAAAAAAGTTCACAAGCAAATTCTTTCAGCTTGCACTGTAATACTAGGCTTCTGAACACAGACTCAGACATTATGTTGCACTCGGCTCCAATACCAAGATTAAGCACAACAGATTTGCCATGTACGCACAGTTTCTATAACCAGATTTGTCAAGCATGCTCTCACTTTCATGCTTTGTGACCCCAAATTTGACTACTTTGCCCAGTATTTTCAGAAGTCATTATCACTGTATTTATACGCATTTTAGAAGTCATGTAATTGTCAGTTTCTGAAATGTTTTGTGTGTTTTGATACATTTTTTCTGCTGGAGCACATTTTGACATAATGGCCCATTATGTTGTTGCATTATATTTGCTTAATGACAGAAGCGAGACCAAGCTGATCTGGTCTACCCGTTTAAGTGCCTTTACATACTGCCTCTCCCACATCCCTAACTTCCGCCTTACCAATTTATCACCTACCCAGGCTGTCCTGAATGCCTTTATGGATTTCCCCTCTACCAGCCATTCCTGTAGTCAGTTCCATGAGTTAACAGCCCTCTCAGTGAAAAAGCACTTTTTGAAATCCAGGGAAAAGTTACTTCCCCTACAGTATGCTGCTTATAGAAATCTAGGTAATAGTTAGTTCCCCTACAGTTTGCTGCTTATGCCCCGTCCATCTCCCATCATCCTTCCTATTGTGAATGGCAGTTTAGCACAAAGGAGTAAGGCTACAGGGCACTAATGAGCTTCCAGCTCTAGTCCATAATTTGATACCTTCTGCCTCCATTTTCCTACTGTGTGATTCTGAGCAAGTGATTTAACCAGACAGCACACCCAGATCACCCCTGAATATAGGCATGTGCCTAGTTTGTTTACCTGGTTAACAACTGAATAAATTAAAAATAAAATAAAAATATTGAATGACCCCTTCACATCTTTCTGATGAGATCTTGTTTATCAGTGTCATGTCCCCTAATCTCTTCTCATCTCAATTAAGAAAGGCTCATCAGTGTCATGTCCCCTCATCTCTTCTCATCTCAATTAAGAAAAGCTCTAGCTCATCTGGCCTTTCATCTGATTTCTCCCCCTCACTACCACAGATGCCTTATTTGGCCTCTAAAACTTCATAAAGTACTTAAGGTGTGGTCTGACCAAAGTCCTCTAGAGGGGAAGTATTAACCTCTGGAATCTATCCTTGTGAGGATTGCATCAAAGCATTAGTTTGCTTCTGCCACAGCCCTCTCACCCTACTTTCAGAGCTTCAGTCTAAATGTGATGAACACTCCTAGATTCTTTTCCTATTTTGTTACATACATGCATACATACATACATACATACAAATGTTTCAAGCACAGGCATTAATGCCCTTCTAGCTTGCCAATATACCAAAACACTTGTTCCCATAATAAATGCCCAGGCTGTTCTTAAAAATATCTAAACTAGTACTTGCTTTAATGTAATTTGTTAGTCTGTTCCAAGCATCAGCTACTCTGTCAGAGAACCAATTAATACACTTCTCATTCCTACAGAATCTTCTACATAGGTTATCTGATGATTCTCTAGTACTTTTTGATAACCCCAAACATTCCCAGAGGTAGTTGTCCCTAAATGCCCTATATAAATCAATAAGATCTCCTCTTAAATATCTATGAGACACTGTACAAGTTATGATATTTTAGTACTTCATAATAACTTAGATTTTCACATCCATGGATGCCCTTAGTATATTTCCACTGTACTCTTCCAGTTTATTCATGCTTGTTTTCCTATAGGATTTCCATATTGTTATTCCATACTGAAGTTTAGTTCTAATGTAACTAACAATTACTTCATTATGTTTGATTTCCTAGACTTTATAAATCTTTTTATACAACATATAGTTCTGTAACTATCATTAGCCAATTGGTTGATATGATTAGAAAAACTCATAGCTGAATCTACCCATATACCTAGGTCCTTAAATGAGTCTACAGTTTCAATAACTGTGTGCTGTATTAAATATTCACCTTTCAATTTATGTCTCCCAAATCTCCTATGCCTAGTTTTTGATGTATTTATCGATATATTATTCTCCTGTGCCCAAATGGTTAATTTAGTCAAATTATTTTGCAGACATGCCTTGTCTGTAACACTTGTAATCAGTTTACCCAATTTCAGTTCTTCAGTATTTAGACTGTAGAACACCTCAGATGAAAAAGTTAGGTCTGAAAGATACAATCTAAACAAGTAAGGGCCTAGGACAGAGCCCTGTGGGACACCTTGACTGTAACCAAGGATTTTACCTGTCCAATTGGTGTGTGATACTTGCCATGTCTGATTTGTAAGCCACGCAGCTATCGATTTTATCAACAGTACATCAATACTTTCAGTTTGCAGCCTGCTACAGACCACCCTCCCAAACACAGGAACCTCACTCGGCTTTCCTGAGAACACTGGAGAATATGAAGGTCTCTCCAAACACCATTATATTGGGTGACTTCAACTACCCAAACATTGATTGGGAAAACTACTCAAGCCCAAACACCCTCGCCCAATGGTTCCTAGAATTTATAAACTCAAATGCTATGGAACAACTGGTCAACATTCCCACAAGAGGGGAAAACATACTGGATCTGGTCATCACCAACATGGGGTCTCTATGTTCCACACCAGAGGTATACCCCTCATTGGTAAGATCAGACCATAAACTAATCTCACTGGACATCCATATTCTGTCCCCACCCCCAGCCAAGGAAACCACGGTGAAGAACTTCTCAAAAGCAAACTTCACACTTCTCAAAACTGAGGTGGAATCCTTCTAAGCCCCCGGGCCAGTGGAAAATATGGCCCAAAATGCAGAATCCTTTACAAAAGCATTCTATGGACACCTACAGGAATGCATGGAGCATGCTATCCCAAATAAAACCAAGACTCTCTCCTCCAAAGGCAGGAGACCTGTCTGGTGGACCCCAGCCATAAATAAGCTATACAACAGAAGGAGAAAGCTACTACATGATAGAGCAAAATCCCAAAAAGGGAAGGCGTCTCTGATCAGTACTAGCAAGAAACTACGATCCCTCATAAAATCATCTAAGGCCAGCTTCGAAAGAAAAATTGCACAAGACACTAAAGATAATCACAAGGCCTTCTTTAGTTATGTCAGAAACCTGGGAGGCAACTCCCAGATATGCTCTGAGTTAGTGCAAAATGACAAAAAATACACTGAACCCACAGACATTGCCAACATCCTGGCAGAAAGGTTCAGTGCAAACTTCTCCCCCCCTTCCCCCCCAAAAGAGCAAATGTCTATCCCAACAGAGTGTAGCCTTCCTGAGATCACAGATGCACAGGTGAGAGCTGCCCTCTCCAAAGCAAAAAACACAGCATCAATGGGACCAGACGGTGTCCCGGGCTGTGTCTTACACGAGCTCCAAGAAGAACTAAACCCTCCTATAAAGTCACTGTTCAGTCTCAGCCTTACTACAGGATATGTACCCAAGGAATGGCATACAGCAACAGTGGTCCCACTCCACAAAGGTGGTGTCACAACAGACTGACTAACCTGGTCTGCAAAGCTATGGAGCGTATCATCATGGAAATCATAAACAAAGACATTGGGAACCTCCAGACACTGGATCCTACCCAGTTCGGCTTTGTTAAGTGCAGATCTTGCCTCTTGAACCTGGTCGACTTCTTTGAAACAGTTACCAAAGCCATAGATGAAGGGAAGGTAGTCCACACAGCCTACCTGGACCTCGCAAAAGCCTTCGACACAATACCCCACTCGGGCTTCATAAATAAGCTCACCAGCTTAAATATCAATCCCTATGTCACAAGATGGTTGCAAACTGGCTCAGGGATAGAACCCACATGGTCAGAATAGCAGGTGCCATATCAGACTCTAAACCAGTTACAAGTGGCGTCCCACAAGGCTCAGTCCTGGGACCTCTCTTGTTCGGTATATATTTCTCCGAGCTACAGGCTAACATGGGTGGACTATGGCTGACCAAGTTCACAGATGACTGCAAACTGGGTGCCATAATCAACTTTCCGGCTGACACAAGCATCCTCCAAAAGGGTCTCATAGAGATGGATAATTGGTGCCAGAGCCATGGCCAAAAGCTAAATGCCAAAAAGTGCATAGTCATCCCCTTTCGGAAAAACAAAGTGCCCACAAATTACCACATAGGTGGTAATCCATTAAGTATGGAAGAAGTAATTAGGGACTTGGAGACCCAAGTAGACAGCAATCTCTCCTTTGACAATCACGTTGCCAAAGTGGTTAGAAAGACCATCTATATAGCCCACCTTATCATGAAAGGGTTCACATCTAGATCAAGAGAGGTCATTGTGCCCCTCTACTCACCACTTATCAGGCCCCATTTGGGATGTACCTTACCCGACACCTGCAGCAACTGGAAAGACCCCAAAAGTACCACACCAAGAGGATCAAGGGGCTCAAACAGATGCCCTATGCAGTTCGGCTAAAGAAACTCCAGCTCTACTCAGTTGTATACCGCCTACTCAGAGGCGATCTGTGTCTGACGTATAAAGCCATGTCCAACCCAGAATTAATGGACATGCTTCACCTCAGGAAATCCAAATCCCTTAGAGCTACACACTCCAGGGACTTGAACCTCAGCACAGAAATAAATAGGACATGCTGGAGGGACAGATTCATATCCCAGAGGCTCCCCTCACTCTGGAACAAAATCCCAATCCATGTTAGGCAGAGCCCCTCACTGACCTCTTCAAGAGAAATCTTGACGAGTGGATGGGAGATCGTAAGTTTACCCCTGGGATCTCTTCTGTGTCCCTGCTTGACAGAGGTACAGTAAACTAACCTTAAAAGGGCTACCTTCTGTGACCTACTATACAGAGGCACAGTCAACTAATCTAAAAGGGTGGCAAAAGCCAAACACACTCTTGCTAGGCTTATAAATACCCTAGGGCAGATAGCCTAGTATCAACCTATGAACCTATGAACCTAGCTGTACTAATTTATTGATCAGTGTTTTGTGTATGATCATGTCAAATGCTGAAGTTAAATCTATATAAATCAAATCACATCACAGCACAATTTTTCATTCATAGCTGTTATTATATTGTTATTATATTGTTATAGAACATCATGTTACAGGTGGTAATAGATCTATTTTCAACATATGTATGCTGATATATGGTTTCAAGTCCCAACCTATCCAGTTCTGACAATAACTTATCCAGTATTACCTTCTCCATTATTTTTCCACAACATAAAAGTAGACTTACGGGTCTATATGATTCTGGGTTTGTCCTCCCCTTTCCCTTAAAGACAGGTTTAATAAGTGCATGTCTCCAATCTTGAGGAATCTCCCCATATTTATATGACCTAGTGAATAATAGATATAATGGTAGTGTTAAGTTCTTGCTGAAGTGTTCTCAGGTCATTGTTACATATTCCGTCTCCTCCCTGTGCTTTGTTTGGATGCAGTTTGCACAGTTCTTTTTCAATATAACCTAATTTGATTCCAGTATCTGGGGTTACCTGGATGTCACTAGGACAATTTACCACCCCTTTTGTGGAGCCAAACTGTTTTGCATAAGATTTTGTAAATATATCTATAATCTGTTGTATCTAAGAATAAATTTTAGAATCTGCACACAGTTTATCAGTTTGTATATCCTTACTCCTTCCACTATCTATAAAAGGTTTCCTATTATGCTCAATATCTTTATATAAATTTTCTTCAAAATGTTCTTGATCTTGTCTAACACTATGCTTAATCTGTTTGTCCAGCTTGTTTATTTCAGTTTTCAAAGTTGTAGTTCGACCTCTCTTCCATTTCTTATATTTTTTGTCTCTAACCTTAATCAGGTATCTTGTTATTATGGAAATATACTCCCCTGATGTTGCATGCCTAGATCCTGGTGTTAAACATTTTTTTTTTACTTTTTGCACTCAAACAATTTCTCTTTCAAGACTTTCCATATTCCATCTGCAGTTTTTCCACTGAACACCTCACTCCAGTTTTATATAGTAACTGTTTTGCTTCCCTATAATCTGTAATTACCTTCTATGCATTGGCTTAGATTTCAGTTTAGCAGAATTATCTAGCAACAAATTAACCTTAATAACCCCATGATCACTGCACATCAATGGTGGTAAAACTTGACTTGAAGTTACAGTAATTTCTTTGGGAACACAAACAATATCTAGTATATTCTGTCCCCTGGTAGGTTTTTTTACAATCTGAAGCATTTGTTGTTCCTGAATATACTCTGTGAATAATTTCTTTACTAACGTTGTTGAATCAATATTATTCCAGTCTGTTTCTGGTAAATTTAAGTCCCCAGCTAATATTATTCTTCCCTGCTGTGTTTCATGCAAGAAATGTAGGTCTGTCCTCTAGGTCATCTGCACTTGACTTTGGTGCTCTATACACTCCAACAATTGTTATATGTTCCAGGGTTGTCTTTACTGTCACAGTTACACAGTCTATAGTATTGGTGTTATCACTGAACATGTAATAATCACAGGTCTCATAGCTATCTTTAATCCCTATCATAACACCTCCACCTGATTTTTTGTTAGAATGTCTGTTACAGTAAAAACATTTATACCATGACAGAATTGGTTTCCAGTCATTGTTCTTTAACCATGTTTCATAAACAATAACATCAATCTTGTGGGAACGTAGTAAATTTTCTAATTAAAAAACTTTATTATTAATGCACCTAGCATTAACAACCGTCAGAGATGCATCAAATGTTTCTATCTGTGAACTGTTACATTTTTGACTTGGCAAAAATCCTGGCTAGTGTTTGTCAAATATTGCAAAATATCTGCTGCAAAAATTATCTTCCCTGATCTAGACAAATGCACATCATCCTGTCTGAACACGTGTGCCAAAAAGAAGGCTTGGATGCTCTATACATTTCCATTTTTTAAAACGGCATTTTTTCCATGTAGGTGTTTATCCAAAAAATGTTTTAATTCACAGTGACCTGACTATACTTTCTATAGGTGATTTGTGAAAAATATGTCCTAACACCAGTACAAGCTATACTACCTAGGAGGGCTGTCAGTTCCCGATTAACAGTCAGAGAATCTTTGTTGGTGACATAATTTGTACCATCATGAATAAAAACAGATCCATACTTCCTTACATTAAGGTGTTCCAAGGCTTGTTTCACATCTTCTATTTTTGCTCCTGGCAAGCATAACACTATTCAATGTTCATTATAATCTCTGCAAATATAAGTATGAGTTCCTCTAATAACTGAATCTCCAATTACAAGAATATCTTTGCTGACCATCTCTGAAGAATCTTCAGCTTCTATCAATTGTTACGAAGGATAGATCTTCATTACTTTTAGTCTTATTAATTCCAATGTTTTCATTGCGTATTAAATTCTCATCCAGCTGGCATTGTAAATCCATAGCTTGAGCCATGTAGTCAACATCTATTTTGTTGTCAAGAAGTTTACTCCTCCCAGCTGATACTTCACACCAGAGTCATTGTGTCCTTTTTGCAACAGTTAGCATTTGTTTATATTGACCCTCAGCTGTCACTTTCTGCCCACTTGCTGGACCTTTCCCCCATCCTGCACTATTGCACCTATATTTGTGTCCTACTCAGAGAGGGTGGTCTTGTCACTATTTACTTAGATACATCTGAGATAAGCAGACCCAGAGAAGACCCCTTTGGTATTCCACCAGTCCCTTTCCTAATTCATGATACTGTCCCTGTCCTGCAGCCATCTATGTCCCATCATTCAGTAATGCAACTGCCTAGTTCTTCAGACTTATTTCTACACCATCCTCTCCAGTTTTACTATCAGCCTCCTGAGTATGACCAAGTCAAAGGCCTCACTGAAGTCCATGTAGACTGTGCCTTCTGGGGCACCCCTCTCAGGTTCACCTGTAACCCTGTCATACAACCTGATCAGGTTAGACAGACAGCTTCCTCTGTCCATGAACTCATGTTGTTTACTGTCCCAAAGACTGTTTTCCTATTAAAATGCTGCTAGCCCTACTGCCCAGATTCTGTCCATGATGTTCCCTGCCACTATTGTTTCTCTAACAGTCCTGTAGTTTTCTAAAAAAAAAAAAATATATGCTTCCTACCCTTGTACAACAGAATAAAAATTGCTATCTTCCAGTTCTCTGGCAATTTTGCACTAGCCAGTGATCTTGTGAAGATCTCCATCAGGGGGTCTGCCAGCACACTGGTCAGATTTCTGAGGCCTACAAGAGTCAGTCCATTATTTTTTTGTGTTTTATCCTCCCTGAAGACATGCAGTTCCCTATGAGAGACCATCCTCTGTATCCTGATGTTTGTCCATTGCTTTCCCCATTCTGCCCAGCTTCTCTTCTTCTCAGCATGGGTCCCTTAATTGCATTCACTGGAGGAGTGACTCAAAGAATTTACTCAGTATCTTAACTTTTTCCAGTCTTCTGGGATTGCTTTCCCATCTTTGCTCAGCCTTACCAGTTCTATCCTTTCCTCTCTCACCCACTGTTATGTGCCTAAAATGCAATTGCCTCTCTTCTCGATCCTTTCTCCTGAAAATGTTTCAGTTTTATCCTTTGCCTTTTTTCTAGCCTCTTTGTAGTGTATCTCCTCCATCACAACATTATCAACTCTGTCTGTTTAGACCGCTTCAGTCCTTGGGTGATTCTCTAGCCAGGGATGAAGTGTGTAAGTGCACAGTATGGGGATACCTATATGTCATGGAAAAGCTTTACAATTAATGCAGCACATTCTTTACAAAATATGTATTTTTGTAAGACTTAGAAAACAGGCCACCCTTCCTCTGGTTGTTTCATTTTTTAAGCTTATTAAGACTGTCTGGAATATCTCAGTCTTTTTTCTGCTACATCTTATCCAGTTAATCTAAGAAGGTTCAAATCCTGCAAGTATCTTTTAAACTCCACTGTTAAGGTGCTTGGTGCTTATACTGTATATCTTGTTTGTTGAACTCCTCCCTTAGTTTTGGTCTTATAGTCAATTATTCTCATATCTACTACTCCCAAGTAGAACTGCTGCTCGGTTATCTGGCACACCTTGTGCAATTCCTTAAATCACTCCCCACTCAATTCAAAAGGAAAAATAAAAATCTTATGCCTCTTCTGTTCTGAAACTGTAGCAAAGTGTTTGCTACAAATGTTAAAATGAAGTGAGCAGATTGCTATAGTGATATCAACGTGGACTAAGTGCCCCAGCAGTGACTGTAAATGCATTATTGGCGTTCGTTTCTGAATAGCAGCACTGCACTCCAGTACCATAGGCACCTGCCATTTACATCTCCCCACAACAACTTGTGTCTAAGGCAGCCATCATTTCACCCTGACACACTGACCACTCAGGCAAGCTTGCACTCTTCATACTTTTCATGCTAAATGTCCTGTTTCAGTGCTGGCCTGTCTGATGTTTCCACCATTCGCAAACAAAACGATTGTTGCTGTGCTTTCAAATAACATTTTCTCTAAAACATACATAATGACTCTAAACACAGCCTTCTTGATAACTGTTATTTTCCTGCTGGAATTGTATTAATTCTTCTGTCAAAGTTCAGATTTTGTTTCTTCCTCCTCTGTGCTTTCATTTCTGTCCATGCATTACTTTCCATGTTGTTTGACTAATCTGATCCATGCTGTGTTTAACTCTCTTACCTCTTCTGGTCCTTATGTTGGTATGTCCTTAAATTTATCACATAATTATTCATCATCATCATATATTGAGCCTATACAACCCTACGTTCTGTGGGGTTTCTATACCACTCATGTCCATGTGTCTAATAAAATCCTTATACCTCACTCATCTAGCCTAGATGCTTTGAAGAAATAAGTAAAGGCATGGCACTTGGGATGTAACTTTCTTTAAACTGTTATAAAGCCACTGCTGGCATGTCTAAAAATAACTGTCATTGACTTCACTGTGTTCTCGAAAAGGTTCACAAAGATGGTTGGAATTTGGTCCCAAAAGCAGTGATGATCTTGCCTCTTGTTCTTGCTTTGTAGTTTAACTTTTACCACCTAACCAAAGAGGAGCTTACCAACAAATGAGGCATTAGTAAAGTTGGCCTAGCTATCCTTGATGGAAGTTGTAAGTTTGAGTGAGACATGGTACCTCATGTCTACTGCCCTCAATGCTCCATGTTCTAGTCACATGGAGATGCTGGACAATGAAAACAGGATAGACATCTGGGGAAGTAATTTCTTTTTGCCTTCTTTTACCCCCTAACCTTTCAGCAGTTTTGTAAGTCTCCTGATGATATATGGTATATAGTTCATGACCTTCATGGTGAATGTGTAGCAGAAATAACACACTTCCTTATACAGTCCAAGGCATAAGATTCATTATTAGGTAAACTGCCAGTCACTAAAGAGTAAAAACCTTCTTTAATACAGCTGATGCTACTTTGGAGTCAGATTTTGGGTTGAAGGCTAGTTCTTTTTACTCCTTAGGTGGCTTATTGGTTCCTTTGTGAACTGGAACCACAAAGTTTAGGTTCTTCTGTGATTTTACTGCCACCAGCTTCATATATCTTTTCTGGTGGGAGGAGCACCCAAAAGGCTGACTTAGGGGACTGGAAGACCTCCTCTAGGACAGCTCAGATGGAGAAGATGGTTTGGGGGCCAGCCTTGGTTTAGTCATTTATGAGGATCTTGCTGAATTTTGGAACTTCTGACAGGAGAATAGGGGAATCTGCTTCTTCTTATTCATCAATGTCTTGGGTGAAGATTTGATAAGTGAGACAACATGCATCTTCTTGCATTTAAACTTGCCTGACCACCTGGGGGAGGATTTCAAAGAGGAGGAAGTTGTAATGACAGACACCAACCAGGATCCAGGAGTAGGGTCTCCAGTCCACATGTCCAGTATTGTGAGGGACTGGATAGCTATCAAAGCAGGCACCTGAGGTCTCAGAATCCCAATGGTCACAGCCCAAACCAAAGCCAGAGCATGGGGGGATGCCTGTATAGTTGTAATTGAGACTGTAGTCAAGCCCTGCTATCCCATTAAAAGACGTGGCACCAAAGAATTGTGGACAGAAACTATTTTGACCCTTACTGCTGACAGTTCGGTCAGCAATTAAATCAAAGCCGCAGGCCTTTACATCAAAAGTCAAGAAGCCAGTGCTGGTGACAGAATATTTGGGCTTGAAACAACTAGGTCTAACAATGGTGCTGGATGGTAGACCCTTGATGTCAACAAACAAGGCACTACTTACATCAAAAGACTTGAGTCCTCAAATTCAGCCCTCATGGAGGGGTATTTCAAAAATATCAAGGTCAGAAGGGCTACAGGTGTGAGACGGAGGCTGAGGCTGCAGTTGATCCCAAGAAGGACACTGATATTGATTCCAGCTTCACAGGGTCATTCATCAGGTGAGCTGGTAGTGAGACTTGGCAGGGCCCAGCAAAGAAAAACCTGGGTCCTGGAGAAAAAGTCAGACAGTGAAGGAAATCTGCTTGCACTGATGTTAGACGGGGAACAGACCTGGGGCCATATCTGCTGTACCAAAAAAAGGCTTTCTGCACATTGTTGCAGTTAAGCCAATGAAGATGACCCTCCTGGACCTAACAAATCCCACAGAGTGGGAATTAGGTGTCCACAATTCAGGTACAGAATCCACTGAGAGTATACTTATAGGATTAGGTTCATTACAGACATCCAGAACAGTACATTGGGGTGGGATGACACCTCAAGAAGCTGCTTCTTGCTCGGAGTAAAAGCCTTTTGTTCTCTTGCTCTGATGGACCTGGCTTTGTATTGGCCTGAGTATTTTTGATGGAAATTACTAAAGCTGAAGGAGAACTCCTGAAAACTTCAGGGTTGGCAGTCTGTTTAAGCTTTTCTGGTTCTAGGTAAATTCACCTATGTTTTAACAGAGAAGGCTTGAAGGAGGCACAAATCTCACACTCCTGTAGGAAACGTGCCACCCCAAGACACTTCAGACATTTGGACTGCCTGTCCTGCAGGGAAAATGTCACTCTATACTAACACTTTCTAAACTCTTTTGATTCTTCTGACTCTCTCTCACCCATAGCAAACTATAATGGCAACAAAACTGCCACTGAAAAGCACAACTACTGGTAATGAAAGTGACACAGCAACACATGGGCTTTATGTAAAAGAAATACCACATGGCAATGAAACTGCCTCAAAATTATCTATAGCAAAAAATGTTCACAAAAGATAAGACAGCACAGGGAATAAACTAAGAAATGACACCAAAAGAAAGTGGAAGAATAGAGACGAGGAAGATAAATCCCAGTTGTTATGTGAAAACTAGTTACTAAGTTGTAAAATCCACAAAAATAAAAGAAGGCTTGAACTGACCTGAAATGTAGACAAATATCCACAAGGAAGGTAAACACTGTAAATATACACAAGACAGCTTGGGGATGTTTTCTCAGTTATTGGTTAGAAGCATGGCTGAAGAAATCAGGAGAAAGGTCATTGACAGCACAATTTTGTGGATAAAGAGCAGGAACTTTGTTAGTCTCAGAACATTCTCTCAGCCAGACTACGTCCTGCCAATTTTATTCTTTTTTTATATAACACTGTTTTATTGATTTTAATAGATCAAGAAATTACTACATTATACAGATAATTATTCATTAACATGACATTAAATACTCAACTATGTACAATTATATACAAAATGCTCATAACTAAAACAGCTTTGTTCAACATATTGCATTTTGTCTAATAATTTTTTTTAATTTCAACCAAGATAACTTTCTGTAGGTCATTCTTGTTGTGCTATAGTTAAGATTTTCAAGTTCTCTGTTACATACTGTCTTGGCCAATAGTATAAACTCAGTAAAAGAGACAGTCACTTTACTTTTCCAGTTTGAAGTAATAACTTTCCTTGCTATTGCCAAGATGGACCATAAAAGATGTATTTGTGACTTTGGTATACAATCTGGTATTGGGGCATTGAGTAATAAAAGTGTATCTGTAATTTTGCATTTGTCTGTCCACAATGCCTTTGTAAAATCTCTAAATTTCAGCCAAAAAGGAACAATCATTTTACATTCAAGGCACATATGTGTCCAATCTGCACAGAGACTCTCATCACATCTCCAACAATTATGACTAGTTTTATTCAATATTGTTGCAATAACTCCTGTGTATAAATTTCCATGTAAATATTTTCCAATATAAAGATGATGTTGTATGATTTATCGACCTGAGTGTTAATAATTTGTCATTATCAGAGAAGCTAAATTTGTTAGTATTTTCTATAAAACTCCATAGAGAACCATCATGCTGTTTTAAGTCAGCCCTCAATGTCTTATAGATCTTAGATAAAGAAAACCCCGTGCTAAATTGTAAAGAATTTAATTCACACAAAAGTAAAATTATTTTAGGCTGAGGTGAAGTATATGACATTTGACTTGTTTTAAATTCCTTTATTAGATATTCTCTGAAGATTTGAATATTTAACCAATTATCTTGATTTACGTTGTATCTTGCTAAGAGACTTGTAGTGTCAAGAATATTATTTATAATAAGGAATTGGTGCCAGTAATTTAACCCATTGCCTTTCATTTCTATTATTTTGTTTATATTGAAAGAATCTAAGCAATTGTTTGTGAACGCTATTGGGAACATTAATATTGAGAAATGTCTTGTTATGCAATGTTTGTTTATAATTTTCTTAAAATTGTTTAGTATATAACTAATGCAATATGGTAGCTTCTCATTTTTGCTTTCTTTATATACTGAATCTTTCACTGTTAAAAACAGTTTATTATTTTCAGTAAAAAAGTCATTGTTTATTTTTTCATCTATATTAGATAAAATGTTTGTTTGCAAATCTTTCCAATTTGATGTATACTTATTACTTAACCACTTACTTATGATATGAATTGTAACTGAATCAGCATATAGTTCTAAATTCGGGAATGTGATTCCACCTTTTTCCCAATCTCTATTGTGCCAATCATATTTTATTCTGGGTTTTTGTGGGTACCATAAAAACTTAATTAAAAGTGAATTTAATTGTTTTATTATTTTTTTGGAGGGCTAATAATTATAGATAGAAACAAATACAAAACTTTAGGAAGAATATACATCTTTATTAGTATTAGTTTTTCTTCAAAAGTAAAGAACATTTTATTCCACTTGTCTATATATTCTTTGACTTTATCCAATAGATTTCTATAGTTAACTTGTATCATTTCTTTCCAACTAGGTTTTATATACACACCTAGATATTTAATAGACTCATTTCCCCAGTTAAAGTTATTATATTTTCTCCATTCTGAACTTACTTTACTATTTATTAATAATGTTTCAGATTTATTATTATTGAACTTTAGGCCAGAACATTTCTCAAAAAGTTCTATAGCATCTGCAATATGCCTTATTGAAGAGTTTAAATTTCCCTATGGTTAGTATTATATCATCAGCAAATAATTGTACTTTTGAAGAATAATTTGAATTAAGAGTGAAACTGTTTATGTTATCATTTTTTCTTATGTAGTTTGCAAATGGCTCTACTGATAATGCAAATAACAGAGGTGATAATGGGCAGCCTTGTTTAGTTCCTTTTAGTATTTGAATTTTGTTAGATAAGAATGCCCCGATTTTAATATATGACACAGAATTTTTGTATAAGGTATTTATTAGTTCTATGAAATCATTGGAGAAATTAAAAGTTTCTAATACTTTAAATAAATATGTCCAAGATAGAGAGTCAAATGCTTTTTCAATATCTAAACTAATTATTGATAGTTCTTTTTTTTCTTATTTGCAACATCTATCAGGGTTAAAAGCCTAATGACATTGTCTTGAACTTTTCTATTCAAAATAAAACCTGCTTGATCATTTTCTATTATTCTCAGAATGAATTGATTTAATCTTTTAGTAAGTATTGAGGTGTAGATTTTATAATCTACATTTAGTAGAGATATAGGTCGATATGATGTCACTAGCTTAGGATCTTTGTCTTGTTTTAGAATGGGAGATATAATAGCATACTTCCATGATGGAAACATGCTTTTATTTTTTCTAAATTCTTCATAAGCTACCTGCAAAATCTTTAAAGTATCTACTGGGAACAACTTATATATCTCTCCAATAATTCCATCTAATCCAGGTGCCTTATTACTTTTAAGGTTTAGAATACATTCTTTAATTTCTTTTATGTTATTGGCTTAAGCAAATTAGTATTTTGTTCTTTTGTTACTTTTTTGTTAATATTTTCTTTCAGAAAATTATTTGTAAGTGCACTGTTTACCGAATCAACATTTGTATTGTTTAACTTCTCGTAATGTACTCTAAAGACCTCCAAAATTTCTTTGTGCTCCGTAACATGTTTTGTTTTAATTCCTTTATTGTCAATTATTTATTTTATATGGTTAAGGCCAGCTAGATGTTTTGCTTTGACTGCCAATCTGTGTATGTGTTTGGGGTTCACTGAATAGGATTGAATTCTTAATTTTTCTAGATTTATTGTCACTTTGTGATTTAGAATTTCTGCATATCTATTGTTTAATGTTTTTAGCTCAGAATTTGTTCTTATGTCTTTGGTACTTAAACTTTTCCTTATTTTATCTATATTTATTTGTAGTTGCATTAGTTTATTTTCCCATTGTTTTCTTTTGATTAGATACCAATTTTTGATCTTACCATATAAGTAAGATTTTAGTGAATCCCAAAGTATGACCTTTGAAGTCTCATTATTATTATTAATATCTAGAAAAAGTTTTATTTCATTAAGGAGCCACTCTTTAAACCCTTTTAATGTAGTTATATAGACAGGTAATATTTGCCAAGTTATTGAGTCTTTAGGCGTGATATTAAACTTAAAAAATAAGGCATTATGGTCTGACAATGGGCACGAGCTAATTAAGACTTCTTGAATCTTGTGAAATATATTATTTGTAACTAGTACTTTATCAATTGTTGTTTGTGTACCATACCTCTATGAATAGTGAGTGTATTCTAATGAGTGAGCCTCTTTTAGAGCATAAATATCTCTAAGATCTAATATATTAATGAAATTAGTTAACTTTTTTGCTGCAGAAGATGCTTTAAAATTATCTTTTTTGTAGTATCTTTATCAGAAAGGAGACAATTAAAGTCTCCAGCATGTATTATTTCACCTTTGGATTTGGAAATTATTAACTCCAGCTGTTTATTTGCTGTAATTGCTCCACAACCAGGTATCCAGTAAGACTTTACTAATGTACATATCTTTTGTTTATCTCTAAAACTACTAAGCATAGCACGCCATTCTTATCTGCATAGGTATCAATGATTTTGGGTATTGTAATGTTTTTCTCCATAGTATCATCATGCCTCTTTTCTTAGTTTGATAATGAGACTCTGCAAGAATCATATAACCGTTAAAAGATAATCTGTCTAAGTCCTTATTAACAATGTGTGTTTCCTGTAAAAACCCTATATCTACTTTATTCAGTTTCAAGTATTTAACTATACTTCCTCTTTTGAAAGGATTATTAAGGCCATTGACGTTTAAAGACATACACTTATAAGAGAACATTCAAAATAGTACAAATACTTCCATTGAATTTAGTTATGAGCAGATAAATGGAATTGAATAACAACATTTTAACATATATAACTATATACAAAACAAAACATGGAAATCTAAATTCCTGGCTTGATGATAACATCATCTTAGCCACCACCACAAACATCCCTACAACCAGTCAACCTTTACATTGTTGCTTCTGCACTTAATAATTAAGTATACAGATATTCATGTTCAATATTAACAATACCCTATATTGGCATTTAAAGTGCCAAAATATCTTAAAACACATAACAAATTATAAAATGTTTATAAGTTGCAAATAATGGCTAGTTATGTAGTAAATATTTATGTTTAACATTTGTTCCTGCATTATATTAATAAGGTTCTGCTCTCATAAATCAACATACATAGATATAACTTCATAAGCAGTCTAAAGGCTCGAAATTCTCATTAAGCTGAAGGAAATAAAGCTATTATTTTATTTAGCTAATGTTTCATGTTAATATGTTCCTAAATTTGAGGTTTAGTAACCTTTATTTTTATTTTCTTTCTTACTCACCATCCTCTCAACTATTGTCTTTATACATGTTATTTATATTCCATATGTGTTTAAGCAAATGTAATGAGCATTCCATGTTATGTTGTTATGATATTTGAATTTTCAAATATATTTAGTGTAATAAGCATATTTTACAATCATCTTTTATCTCATTTATCCCCTGCTGTTTCATTAGTCTACTACTACTATTGCTTTCAAACCTTAATACTTCAGAGGTGCATTCGTTCCAAATTTACATTAGAATTACTATCTATTCAATTTAGCAAGTACGTAAAACAACATTACTTATGAAAGCTGTTAATTATATGATGACATCTATGCATGACATCTCGACAAAACAAGTTTTTACTTGTTTATATATCAACATATAACATAAAAGTAACTGTATGCTCATCCTGTCCGCGTTTCCATATTTTCCCCATCCCATTCTCTTTTTAACTGTCTATACTTTGTGGATGACTCTTTATGCTGTTATGATGTTTGGTGTTTCAAGTATATTGAATGTAATTTGCAATCATTATTTTATCTCATTTATTTCATTATTGCTCTATCAGTATAATATTACTATTGTTTTTAAGCTTTAGTATTTCAGAAATGCATTCATTCCAAGCTTACACTGTTATTAATATCCCTTCTGTTTAACAAGTACATAAACATACAGCACTTATGTTAGCTATAGACTATATGTTGATATCTAATATGATATTTTGGCAATAAGCATGTTTACTTGTTTGCATGTCAAAACATCAAAGAGTAGTATGTTCACCCACTTCTGTTTTATTATATTATCTCACTCACATTACCCTTTGGTTAGCTATCTACAACTTGTAAAAATTCTTTATGCCAGCACTTTCCGATCTCTCTTAAGTAGATACATTTGGGTTAGTTTGAATAATTAACACAATTATTTATTGTATCAAAATTATAATTAGGAATTTGTTAGTTTCTATTGTGCACATTTAGTTACTTATTTGTAAATTATTTATTTTTCCCAAATTGTTTATCTATAGATTCCATTACCACAGAGCATGCTTATCACAATATCAGTGAAATTTGAATTCAAACCAGCCAAAAATAAAACATTCTGAAGCCATCTGTAATGATTGTACTTTGCAAATTAACTAGACTGTAACTATAACAGTTCACTACATGTATATAACAAGATCTTGTTTCTGAGATAAGAAGCATGTAATATTTTATTATTTTGCTGCAAGGAGCAAACTTATAGTCCAAAGAATGCTTTAAAAGCATTCAAACCCTTCAGTCAGTAATAACTTCCTTGTTACATTTTTTTTTTTCCCTCTGTCGCCGCTTTTCCTATATGCGACCGGACTCAGATGACATTACATCATCATTAAATGCTTCTGTAGCAAGCCCCAGGCTCAAAAACAAGGATTTAATGCATAGCTCGTGACTTGCTTCTCATGAAGCTTGACAAACAAAATATTGCATTTGCGAGGTGAACATAAAGCTTTTCAGGTATTTTCAAGCTTTTCTTAACTGTCGTATGCTTGAGAAGTGTTAAAGGCATGTAAAAAACAAAAAACAAGTTAAGCAGGGTAACACAATGCTATTTACACTATAACAATAAAATTACACTTCGCAAGTGACTACAAAGTGCCGGCATTGCTCAAACATGTCTACACAGGATATTTATAATAAAAACATGTTACTCTTGTTGATTAAACAAGCCAAGGGCAACAAAAGTCACTAATAAGCAGCGTAAAGCTGGCAGTACCCCTTTCAACATCTAGGAACATTGCGATTCCATTTTAAATGGCAGGCAATTCAATAAAGACACACAAGCTGTTCCAAATACTAATCCAACCCCAAACGAGCAATACTCAACACATTATTAATTGAAATTAGATATAAGTTGCAATCTTATAAAGCTCTGTCGATATTTATAATTTATGAGCCCTTCAATTATTGTTTATACTATAATCTATAAAGGAAATAGTGTTACATAACAAAGAAGAAAGAAGTCAGAAAGCTGTCACAAGTAACTAGTGAGAATTGTTATTAGAAATAAGAAAGACGTATTAAATATTTTTAGTTATGAATATGTTAATGTAAAATCTTACCTAATAGCTTGTAGTATTGGACATATTACCATGGGAAAAACGCCGCTGGAAATTAGAAGTTAGTATTTTATTTCCCATTAAGTTTTTTTGTTGATTTATCATTTGCTGTTGTTTTGCCATTTGTAGCTTGTCTCTTTAGGCTTGGGGTAGAGAGTTCCATATCTTCAATTTTGTCTAGTAGGTTATGTTTTTTGACAAATTCTGTTGCCTCTTCGATGTTATTAAAGATTTTCTGACCATCTGGAAGTGTGATTTTCAATCTAGCAGGGAAGAGTATTCAAGCTTTTATTTCAGCTTTTTTTAGATCTTTAATGAGAGGAACACAGGCTTTTCTCTTTGCTATTGTCACAGATGTATAATCATTATCAAATCTAATGACTTTTCCATTTTCCTGAATAGGACCCATCGACCAGGCAGTCTTTAACACCAAATCAGTGTTGATAAAAACTTAACTATGTTAGATCTTGTTGAAGTTAAGTTTTTAGATATAGAAGGGGTTGACAAAGATCTATGCGCCCTTTCGATTCCATAAGAAAATGACTCTGGCAGGTTTAGTATTTTAGGTAACCAGTTATTCAGGAAAAGAATCATGTTATTCCCTTCTGTCTTTTCAGGAACTCCATAAATTTTAATATTATTTCTTCTTGACCTTGATTCTAGATCATCCACCTTTTTTAATAGTGAATTATTTTGCTTCAAAAGGAAATTTATTTGCTTGTCATTCTCCATCTGTTTCCCTATTTCATTTAGAGATTCTTCTATACTGGTTATTTGATCTGAGGGCTTTGAAATAATTTCCTTTAATTCTTGAATTTGTTTTTTACTTTCTTTTTTCATGTTTTCCATGATGTTTTCTAGGTTATCCATTTTTGTAGAGAGATCTTGTATACTTGTAATTATAGTCTGTAGTTCTTTCTTCATAGAACTATCTGGAGCAGATGACTTTGAATGACTCATATTTCAAGTATCTGTATACAGCAATTGATGTTCTGACAGGATTTTTGTGAAGAATTTCACTGAAGGTTATTATTTTTTCTTCTTCTGATAATCCACAATAGTGAAAGGAATATTTATAAGCAGTTTTTCCAAGATATTTCAAAAAAATTTTAATTAATTCCTGTCAGAAATAAATCTCATGAAAAGAGCAACAAAAAACTACTGCACTCACTCTGACATCTTGGCCACACACCCCCGCCAATTTTATTCTTAGTGGCAAACAGAGGGGAACTCCAGTCTCAGATAGTTAGTTCCACAGTTATGGCATTACAAAGGTTAGGGCAATTTGTGCAAACCATTTAAAGAATTGCTTGTTAGATATTGGGATTGATTTTTTTAGGTACAGTAACCAGTTAGGCAAAGGAGTAATCTGGACAAGAGCTCACTGGCTCTGTTGTGGAAATGGTCTTCCATTCAAGCCCAGTTACACAGGTATATAAAATCCTGAGTGCAACTGAGATGACCTGACTTTGAATATTGATTTGGGCACTGAAAAAAATGGAGGGAAGAATAGGAGGAAATGGTCAACGATAGCTTGTCAACCTGGGAGTAGTTCCAGTCAGCTGACTGCCACCATACAAGATCTGCAAGACACTGATATGATCAGAACCTAACAAGAGGCCTTGGCTCTATCAAACTGGTGATGGTATTCCGTATTTGCATGTGTGTGTGTGTGTGTGTGTGTGTGTGTGTGTGTGTGTGTGTGTGTGTGTGTGTGTGTGTGTGTGTGTGTGTGTGTGTGTGTGTGTGTGTGTGTGTGTGTGTGTGTAAAATCACAAACACACAAGAAGGGCACTGTTATTCCCCTAAATGATGCAGATACTCATGAAAGCCACAAGAGTGGGATTAGGGCATAAGAAAAAAAAAAATCCTGATGAATGAGAACCTCCTGTGACTGTCATAGGCTGCTCAAGCAACTGTGATGAAGATTGACAGCTTACACGTTTCACTGGTATGCTTAATACCTTATTGTTTTTATCACAATCTTCACCACTATTGCCTGTAATAGTTAACATGTATCACATAATGAATAAATACCATTTAAAAATAATATGTTCAAAATAGTTGGTATCAAGTCAACAGAATGTAATTTTCCACACTACTAGCAAGCCGTCTTTTTTATTTAAAGCTGCTGATCACAATGGAGTATTGATTATATACTGCATAATTGACAGGAGGACCCAAAGGTCTGCGCCTGCATACATGTATTGACTCTACAGGTAGGCCTCATGACCTTTTATCAAAGACATTCACACAAAAGCTTGTAGTTGCATACTGCTTTCTGTGGAGTGTGATAGTAAAGCCAGAAGGGGAACTAATTCTACAAAGTAATCTAGCACTGTTATCCATTTGCAGGAGGTAAGCTTACTTTGTGTACCTCCTTCACTATATCAGACAGAGAAATTATACTACAAATTAGTCAACCAAATATTAGGAACTGCTCAGTATGTGTTTTTCTTCATATTAGAGACCACTCATAAGACATGACCTGCTTTCCAAAACTTATCATAACCCATAGCTAACAATGGTCTCTAAATGGAAACCATACCATAAACTCAGCAATATAACTATTAGTGTGGAAAGTGATTTACAAATGATTCATAAAGTATTAAAAGGGAGAACAGTAATTCACAGTTAATAATCTGGAATATTCAACTGCAAAAGCACAAACCTCCAGTAAACAGCAAATTGGAAACTGCAGTCAGTCACAGAACTATTAAGCAGATTTCCATTTGGGCAGAACACACACAACTCCATCTTCATGTCAGTATGCACCTGGAAGGAAATGGGTAAGCGGCAGAATAAATGTTTAGTTCAGTTTAGCATATAGACCACCTATCAGTCTACAGTTCAGTTAATTAACATACATGAGCTACACCATACTCGCAATGGTAAACAGAGCACTTACACCTGTGTTCCAAGACAAACATACCTGAGGCAGTACAATCTGATTTAGAATATTACCACACATTGGGAATGACTGCTGCAGTACAGCCCTTCATACTATTGTACCTTAAGACTGGAGTGCCATAATGTGTATATTGCATCCATTACAAATACATTTGCACTTTGCCATCCCTCATGAAGCTAGGAATTTCTAGCTTAGTAAAATACCATAAGAAATAGTAAGTAATAATAAGTATAGGTTGCAGATCTTGGTCCTGAATGATAACTTGGACTCAGATGATCAAAGCTGAAAAGCGAATCTGCTATGAGAGGATAACTCTAAATAGTTTCATGGAACCACACCAACCCGTCACTAGCCAAACAGAGAGAGTGAAATAAGGATTAAGGAGCTGACAGAACTCTTAGATACAGAGAGTCCAATGGGCTGAAAAGTAAGAACCAAAATTTAAACTGTGACCATGCCATAGCCGTCAGCTAATGTAGTTCCTACAAGATTACAAGATGTACATCAGCACACCTCTCAACTGTCCTGATTTTCACAGAATGTCCAGAATTTTGCCTCATATTTTTGGTGTGCTCCTCATAAAATGTGTAGTTTTCTGACAAAACACTGGGATGATTTGAGAACTGAAGTCACCAAATAATGAAATACATTTGAGTTTCAGACCTCATCTCCTTCAGAAAATGTACGTTAACACAAATCCTGTTACTCTAACAACCTTCTAAGTTTAAAAGAGCAATATTAAAAATCTGTCCCTATTTTTGGGCCTTCGTCCCCCCATTTTGTCAAGCTTTGTCCAGATCTTTTGCACTAACAAGTTGAGAGGTATGCCCAACAGCACGTCTGCAGTAGAATTTTGCACCCAGCCTAGTCAAGCCAGGTTATTGTCTGAGAGCGAAAGATTACACAACTTTGAAGTGCTCAAGGCAAGATGACACCATAGCATGATTGATAGTCTGGTTCATTAATGTGCACAGAACTGATGCCACATAAGCAGATAACACAGTAGTGCTAAATCAATATGCATATAAAACTAGGCATGAACACCATACATAGACAAATAACTGTGCTTTAAGGATGGTGGGTATTCAGTGCTCAGTGCAGCACTGCCATTGGACTCACTCTATAGTGGGTTGTCTCTTTAAGGGTTTTTTCCCTATAAGAACAAAATCTATGCAACCTTAGAAATCTAAGTCTGAGGCTCAAATAACCTGTGTCAAGTGTTGATAAACACACCTTAAGCAGCAGAGCACTCTTGACCAAATAACTTGGCATTTCCTTATGCCTTAATAATATGTCCACACAAACAGGATCCTAAACAAACTGAACTCTAAGCAGTTATAGACACCACTGCTCCCCTGAGTTATTCCTGTTGAAACCATGGACCTACACTTTCCCAGAACTTCTGTAGCCAACCTGATTGAGATGGGGCATCTTGAGACAATGTAAGAAACATCTCATGCTCTCTGGGGATCATCCACTACTCAAACAGCATAAAACAGTGTCTGAGAGATGTGCATATGTACTGTCCTTGGAGGCAAAAGTCTCACATACAGTAAACTCAAGGAACCAAATTCAGCAGTACACCATACATCACACTTCACCAAAGTTATCACAGCACACATAATTGATCATATGCTAAGGTTCTAAAGACTGAATTACTTAAACCTCAAAGATCTCCAAAATGTAACATAGGCACTAACCACACTCAGAAAGCTAAGCCTATCACCTCAAATAGCACAAAGTCACTGATGCTGAGCCTGTAAGGCAGGCATCTATACAATCAAATATTTTAGTCATAAGTGACTCCATTATAAGACATACAGATGTACTGCTTATCAGGCTAAGCAAGGAGAGAGTGATGGTTAGTTGTTTGTCCGGTGCCAGGATCTGTGAGATCACACATGCACTTGATCAACAAGTACTGGAATGACTCTGTCACAGTGCATGTGGATATCAATGACCTGAGATGGAACTCCATGAGCTATATGAAGAAAGACATAATAAAGCTCTCAGACTGTATGTCCCAGGTACGTATGAGCCTAACATTAAGCAGCATTCTACCTTCTCCAAGGATAATGCCCCAATATAAGTAAAAAATAATTGACGTCAATAATTGAAGTTTTAGGTGTCATTCACAGGGGATCCAATATTTGTTAGCTTGGGAGGATATGATTGACAGACCAGACTGGTTCACCTGGATGACCTGCATCTATCTTCTCTAGGGTTTCAGTTATTGGCAAAAACATTGTCCACCCATATAGTGCCTCTTTAGTCAATGCCAACCCAATAAACCTACCAACATAATAAAGTAAGCAAAGTAAAATATGAAGGTATCAATGCTAGCAGCCTCAAGAAACTCCACTCCCTATGAGCTCTCTTCACCTTTGAGGATGTAGATATCTTTGCAGTGACTGAAACATGGTTTAAAACAGCAGAGAGCACTTTACCTGTGTAGATCTAAAACACATTCCACAGGTTTAAACCATCTACTGCACATGAGAGGGAAAAAGGTGAAGGTATCTCAGTCTTTATCCAGAAGAGACTCACATTGAGGCTGTTAAAACACCACAATGCACTAGAGCTTCTTCATGTCCAAATAACCATCAGAAAGGTCCCATATCATATACTAGTTAACTATAGAACTCCCTCTAGGAGTCAGAACACCTGTTTATAAGAACTAGAATCATTCAATATTTAACCCAATACCATTTTCCTAGGGGATTTAAACTATTCAGCTAGAGACTAGGAAACCTACACCACCACCACTAGTGCACAAGTACAGGGATTTCTGGACTTTGTCAATCCAAATGAACTGGAACAGTTATGCAGTAAGAGTACTGACTAGTGGGAACATCATCTTGGATCTTGTCCTTACCAGTATGGGGGCAACTTGCACCATCAGTTGCATATCTTCACCACTTGTTGGGTATGGCCATAGAGCTGTCTCCTTTGAAATGAAATTGAAACCAGAGACTCTTTCCACCCAAAATACCTTTAGAAATTTCACTCAGATAATTGTTTACTTCCAAGAGATACATCGGTGAACTTCAAATCCACACCAAACCCAGTTAACTCCACCACTGAAGATGCAGCTGTACAGGTGCAGGACAAACCTCAAAAACACCCCCCTTAGCGGAAGCATAATATCATTAAGCTCTACAATAAAAGGAAGAGAAGTTTGACTAAAAGAAGAAGAGTAATTCCATAAATAATTGGATCCTTCATCACTGAAATAAACAAAACTCAGGAAATTAGTAAAATCCAACAAAGCCAAGTTTGAGGCTAAAATTGCCACCCAAGCCAAAGATAATTGAAAGACCTCTTTAAATTATGTTGACAATCTCAGAAACACAATGCAGCAATGCATTGAGATGATTGTGAATGATGTTATCCACAGTGAGGCTGAAAATACAGCTAACCTACTGGCTGAAAATTTCAGCTCAAACTTTACCCCCTCCATCTATTCCATAAAATATGCCTGAAACTGACTCACCTCCAGCTATACAACACAAGACCAAGTCCTGAAAGTGATATCAACAACAACAAATGCTCAATTGATGGGTCATGACAATATCCTTGGATGCATCTTAAATAGCATGAAGCATTATTTAGCCACCCCTCCTAATAACACCATTCAACCTCAGCCTCCATACAAGTTTTGTAGCAAGAAAATGGAGAACTAAAGTCATTCCCCTTCATAAGGAAGGACCTTCTATAGACTCAGGCAATTATTGACCCACAAGTCTGACCAGCTTCATATGCAAAGCCACGGAAATACTTATCATGATATAAATCAATAAGGACACAGGAAACCTAAAAACACTGGACCCATCTCAGTTTGGATTCATCAAGGGCAGGTTATGCTTACTTAGCCTGGTGGGCTTCTTTGGAAAGGTCACTAAAGCAATGGATGAAGGTAAAAAAACAGTACACACCACATACCTCTACCTGGCCAAGGCTTTTGACACAATCCCCCACTTGGTCATAATACAAAAGCTTAATAAACTGTGAATAACCCCCTGCATCACCTGCTGGATTGACAACTGTCTCACAGACAGGACACTGGAGATCAGAATAGAGGATGCTACCTCCAAAAAGACATCAGTCGCCAGTCGAGTCCCCCAGGATTCAGTACTTTGACCTCTCCTGTTTGGCATCTACTTCACTGAAGTAAAAGGTAATACAAAAGGGCTGTGGCTAAGTTTGCAGATAACTGCAAGCCAGAAGTAGTTATTGAATCCTCAAATGACCTAGCCATCCTGCAGCAAGGCTTATCCCAAGCAAATAATTGGTGCTAGAGTCATGGACTGAAACTAAATGCCAAAAAACTGCATTATCATATACTTTGGGAAATCTTCTACCTAAGGGAACTACCATATTGACAATACATCCCTTAGAGTTGACTCAGTTGTTCAGGATTTGGGAACTTATGTGGATAGTGACAATGTCTCCACTGTTGTAAGAAAGTACTTCTATACTGCACAGCTTATAAGCAAAGGGATTGCAACTGCAACTAGAAATGTCACTGTCCCTTTTTGCTCAGCCCTCATTAGGTCAGTCACTGAGTACAATGTCCCTTTTGGTATGTATCTGTCCAGAAACATGTAGCGACTGGAATGCTCACAGATGTGATTACTAAAATGATATAAGATCTAAACAATATGTCCTACAAAGACCGCCTTAAAGCCTTATCATTATACTCAGTATCCTACAAACTGCTAAGAGATGCCCTGTGCCTAGCATATAAGATATCCTCAGACACAGCAGTGATGGACCTGCTGCACATCAGCAAGTCAAATAGGATCAGAAATACTCAGTCCAGGGATTTAAGCTTCTTCTGCAACATCAGCAGAATAGTTTGGAGGCACAGGTATATCTCTCAAAATATACCACTGCTCTGGAACAGACTCAACATCAACATAAAAGAAAGCTCATCCATGTCCATATACAACTTGGATCTATCGATGGGTAATATAAAGTTTACCCTAGGAATACCCCCAGTACTATTAATGGACAGAGGGAGATCCTAAATACTTCACCCCATGCAAGGATCTCCCCTAATTATCTTTGGCATTATCCCATTCATTCTCAATAGGGTTAATATATAATTATCAACCACAGAATGGGTAAGGCCGCCCTAACACCAAATGGGACAGGTTAATTCAAGCATCAAAAGGGAAACTGGCTACACTTAAAATGACCCACAAGGGTAGCTAGCTTATTACTTGCCTACGAACCTATTAAGCAGAACAACATAGCTGAAAGCCTATAAAACACGAATCAGCGATCTTGTGCCATGTTGCTCAAAATGAGAGCGAGAGTGACAGCAAAAGAATGAGTCATCACTTGAACTGGAAAGTAGCTGGTCCGTTCACTGATGGTAGCATGACTCAGTGAAAGGGGACCCAGCATAGAAGACATCTTACCAGCTCATGAAAAGAGCTGAAAAGGGGAGCACAAGAAAGCAAGAATAGGGCTATAGCAAGCAGAGCAAACAGCAGGAACACTACAAAGTAAATTAGGTCGAGAGGGACATTTTCTTGCTGGTAAAGGGTACATATCATCAACTCCTTTTTCCCATTTTTCTACATGGGATTAAGGTGTTGCTTCAACTGTCACTAGTTCTGTGAATTCACTCTCCTACCATCTTCAACAGTCATGCCTGACTGTTGCAAGTCTTCTCTCACATAATCTAACTCTTCCTCCTATAAGTCAAAAATCTTCTTCACCAGATTGTCTTCTTTTCTGAACATGTGCTTGAACCACTGCACTCTGACTGTTTGACCTTCTCTGCATTTGGAGCTACTTAGGCTTCAGCTCTAATGTCCTTTCTTTCTTCATCTGTCCCACAGTGTGAATCCTACCACCCATCTCAGGCAATTCTTCTCCATCAACTCCAGATTCCTCAACTCCTCTGCCTTTACTACCCAGGTTTCTATACCATACAGTAGTACTGGTCACACCACTGTTTTGTACACCTTACTTTTCAGTTTCTTTGGCAATTATCAGTCACACACCACTTCTGGCAATCTATGCCAGTTGGCTGTTAGCCTCCCTGATTCTAGCTTTGACCACCTAATTCAGTCTTCCCTTCTCCTCAAACTCCCTTCACGGATACTTGAAGCTGCTAACCTGTTCCACTATATGATGATAGGGTTTCTTTGTGCCAACTACTGACTCATTTCCAGAAATCTGGGAGAGTGCCTCTGATGCCTTGTTTCTTTGCTATTGCAACTGTTCTCTTAGTCTCTTTGTTAGCCAACCAGTATTCTTTCTTAGCCTCGTCCGCCTTTTCTATCTCCCACTATTTCCTGCACTTCTTTCTTTTGATGATTTCCTGGACTTCTGCATTCTACCACCAACTTTCCTTATGTAGCTTATTTCCATACCTGGCTCAGCCTCGTATCTGTTCTGTGGTCCTCACACATGCTGTTTTGAGGTGCTGTCATTCTTCTTCAACTCCACCTACATTCTCTTCTTCCTGTGGTGCAAGAGCCCCGAGTATTACCTTGAACTCTTCTGCTTTCTCTCCAATCAACTTCCAGGTATTCAGCCTGGTCTCTGTTGACCTTATAGCCTTCTCTAACCACTGCTTGCTGCTGACTGTGGCAACAGTGGTTTGTGATGTGGGCCAACTGCTTTGTTGGGATGACTTTGCAATCAATGATTATACATCAATCTTCTTTTCTTACAAGGAGTAAGTCTTCTGAGTTGTATGTGATCTTGTGACTGTCTCTTGATGAGCCATGTGTTGGCCATCACCAAGCCAGACAGAAATCTAAAATGGCCTCTCCTTAATTATTCCAGTTGTTCCACCAATGTGGACTCAGTCAATATTCTTATCCTGTTCAGTCTGTCCCGATTTTTGCATTTACGTCACCAGTTATCAATACAAAATCACACTGCCCTGCTTTATCTAGTATGTCCTGCAATTGCTGCCTGAATGAATAAAATTTTCCTCACTATCACAACTGTGCTGTGAGACTTATGAATACCGCCTAATCCTTACACTGAGTCTGACTGCCATTGGTCTATCAGTAATTCTGATAACACCCCTCACTGTCTTTTGAGGCTCTCCCTCACTGCAATTCCACACCATTTCTAGTCTGTCTTCTTAGAGTATTAGACTCTGGATCCCAACCTAAGTAGCTTTGCTGCACTGCCCTTCCATCGTGTTTCCTGGTTACAGAGGAAGTCCAGCCTTCTCCTTACCATCATGTCCACTTCCAAGCTGCATCCTGTCAGTGAACCTATACTGAGTGTAGCAAACCTTAACTCTTGTTTGGCAGGTTGATTGGTTTTACATCCAGTTTTCACACCGATGTAGCTATCCCAGGTAAGCAGAGCACTGGACACTTTCCAGTAGCGTATTGATTTATGGTGGGCATATACTGGTCAGTAGGGGCATATAGATCCCTTCCATCATTAGCATAGTTTCCTGGTATAGGTCAGAGTATCACCAGAAAATACCCATACCCATTTTTTGTGACATTAATCAATGTGACCGAATCATCAAGCACCATTTTTTATACCACTGAGTTGCTATTGCTGCCACAGCATGGAGTCTGAAAACTATGTTCTGCTGTTTAGAGGATAATGTGCAGCACAGTCTATACAACTGTCCCCTGATAGGCATCAATTACTGTCTTTGCTGCTGTCCACAGCTTCATTCTTGGGTGAGTTTGAGGTGGAATTATTCAGCATGTTTTTTTTTTTTTTGCGAGGTGAGAGGAATGCCACCAAGATACAGGGAGAATATGTAAACGTCACACAGACATTGGATGGAGGTCAGGATCAAACTTTGTACACTGAGCATGGGAGGTGAAAGCCTTAACCATTATGCCAACTGAATATATATATATATATATATATATATATATATATATATATATATATATATATATATATATATATATAAATATTTAAATATATTTAATTTTTTTAACTAGGTAAGGGCACTAATCATAAAAGAACAATTTCTGCCTCATAATGGGAAAGTATTAAAGTCTGACATTTAAAGAGATATTTTGCAAGAGGTAAGGTATGTATAATTATACAATTGATGAAAATATGCAGGAATTGTATACATTTGTGGAGATATATATATATGCAATTTTTGTCACAGAGACAGGTGAGCAGATTTATAAAACATTAATTGTATTGTTACATACAGTTATATGCAAATTAACATATCTTTTAATACGGGGTTATATAGATGGCTGGGATTGCTTACAATACTGATCAAGAGTTTAGGTACTTTAGCATCAAATTAGTATGACAAGAGTTTTAAGTACTGAAGGGTTAAAGCAGAGAAAGTTGGGAAGGTGTCAGTAAGTGGAAGCTTATGGCTTGATTAAGTTATGTGATATGAGATATTACCTTGACATTTTAACATTTTTAGGAGGTGAAGTTAGTATGGATTCCCAGAGTTTAAGTTTCCCACTACCCTAGTAGCCTCTCTTCAGGGAAGATCCCAGGTGGCATTTATAATACTAGGGCAAATTTGGCCTGAGCATCGGGGAACTTCCTCTACTCTTCATTGTTATGAGTAGGACCTATTTTGGTGGAGCACTTCCTGTTTCCATTCCAGGCACAGAGTCAGCCTGGAGAAGCAGGGAGGCAGATGGAGAGAGAAGGAGATGGTGGAGTGATAAAAGAAATAAAGGAGAATGCAAATGCTGAGACCAGAGAATGTGTGCAGGATTCTGAGGAAATCTTCCACTAAAACCTGTTTGATGGAGATGTCAGCAAATGATGGCTATATAATTACAATCCTCCAGTTGGGAGGGTTGCGGGATGATTTACTTAAAGAAATGGTGGTGTAGAGTGAGCCAGAAAGGGAAATAGATGTTTTGTGGGGGACATTATGAAGAAAATAATTTTGGAGAACACAGAGACAATCCTGAAGAATAGTGGTGAGATGGAAAATAAAACATATGCAGAGAAACTAAAAGAAGGAAAAAGTGAAATAGCAGAAAAGAAAGCAGAATAAAATGAAAAACAGAAGTACATGGTAGGGAATCAAAGTAAAGAAGACAAAGAAATGGACAGGTATAAAGTGTGGGACAATTTAATAGCTCCTTTGGGTGTAAAAGCACATGAGATAAGAGCATTTATTCTTATTGACAAAGAGGCATTTTGTGGCATTATATTTGAGACTGTTTTCTTCCATGGAAACTTGTCTTGCAGAATATGACAAAATGAAAGACTGCAACTCATGGAATCTTTATATGAAAAAAAGCATTAACAGGGAAACAAAAAAGAAGATTTGTGTGCAATTTCGAACAGAGATAGAAAGACAGACTTTGAAAGGACATTTGAAAGCCTTATGTAAAGAAGTACTGAACATTGCAAAACTTTATGACAAAGAGGGTTTATGGACTGGTGGCTTGGATTATAATATTGTGTTAAAATAGAAAGAGAAGAAAATATACATATAGGAAGCATGATAAATGTGGAGGGATGTTGTAATACACTAGGGCCAACCCAAAACGTGTTTTTTTTTTTTTTTTTTTGTGGAAAAGAAGGACACTTGATAAGTAAGTGTGACAAAAAAAAAAGAAAATATTATATTTGTGGGGAAATGGGACATGATGCAAAAAATGTGAATTGAAATGTTATAAATGTAACAAAATTAGACATTTATGGATGGATCATAAAAATGTAAATAAGATTAAGGAAGAAGAAAATAAACAAAGAGAATACATTTTAGAAGTAGTAGAAATAGAAAATAAATGAATAATAAAGAGGACATAGAAGAAGGTTCTGAAATAAGTGATGAAGAAGACAAACTGGGAGGTAGTAAAAGGAAAAAATAATTCTATTTGCAAAAGGATAAAAGACAGAAAGGGAAAATTTAAAAGGGATAAAAAAATACAAAAGAAGAAAAGGACATTGATGAAAAAGAACATGTACAGCTAAAGACCGGGACTTAATATAATGGTTAAGGTGTTTGAGTCACAGACCTAAGGTGCAGTGTTTGATTTTCACCTTTGGGTAGAAGATTTGTTAGGATTAAAATGGGCTATTAAGAAAGCTATCCTGGTGATTAGCTATAAATGTCTGAAATCATGAATTTAAGAAAATGAAAATTTTAGAGTGCTTTCTGTAAATGTGAATAGTATTAAGAATATAGTAAGAATAGGAATTTTGGAGTGGTATAACGTGTGATGTAGATGCAATTATATTGGAAGACACAAGATTTTTAACAAATGAAGAAAGGTTATAAACAGAGAAACTATTGGAAGGAAAAGGTAATCTGGAATTTAGGAAATGCGAGATGTTCTGGAAGAGCCATATTCTCTAAAAATTCAGTAAAGATATTAGATGAAACTTTAGCAAAAATGGGAAGATTAACCATTGTAGACTTAAAATGGAAAGAACAAGTGTACAGAATTATAACATTATATGTTTACACTAATTGTAAAGAAAGAGAAAGCTTATCTCATCAGATGTTAGATTATGTAGTGAAAAATATGAATATTATAATAACAGGAGACTTTAATTCTGATTTAAGAGGCAAGCATAAAAAGAAAAGAAATTATATAAGAAAATGTTAGAAGTTATAAGATGTGTATAAAATATACCGTCTGCTTAGAAACTTGTAAACCCACTTTTCTGTTTACAGGCAGCACCATTTCTATCTTCTAGTATTACTGAGTTATTATATGATGTTTCATATAATAACTCTTAAGTTATAAGATGTGGTAAGCTAAAACTATGGGACAAAAATTCATGGACTTAAAAAGGGTATGTATAGGACTGACAAAGATTATTTTACAGTACAAGAAAGTGTAGCTATTGGAGACAGGGAGGTAGTTGAAACAGGATTTTCTGATCATAGTGCAATAATGCTAGAGATAAAGAAAAACAGAGGATATATAAAATAGACAAATTAATAATTATAAATGAGAAAGTATGGGATGAAGAAGGAAAGAGATTAGCAATACAGTTATGGAAAGATCATATTACTATGACAACATTTTATAACAACTGGTCTGAGTGGTGATGATATTTATAGAAAAAAATAAAAATGTTTTTTTTTACAGTGGCAAAATAATGTGAGAAAAGGAGAGAAAGAACATATAATGATGCATTGAAAGATTTAGAACATAATGATAGAAAGCATTTTGACAAACAAAAATAATGATATGAAAGAAATCAAGAAAACATGCAAGAATTGTTATATAAGCAGAGATATTTTTACAAGGGAAAAAATAATTATCAAGCTACTTAAGCAGGTTAGTAAACAAAGATGATAGTGTAATGAGAGAAATAAAAAATGTAAAAGGAGAAATAGAAAGAACTCAGGAAAAGATTAAGAATAGTGTAGTACAATAAGTACAATAAATGTTTAAAGAAAAAAAGAAGGTAGTGAAAAAAACATGGAAAGTAAAATGTTAACAGGAAAAGAGAACAAAGAGTTGGAAAAGGAGATTCATTTAAATGAGCTAGATAACGTATTAGGACAAGTAAATATAGATTCACCTGCAGGCCTAGATGGAATAGGTTATGAAATGCATAAAAATTTAAGGGATTGGAAAAAATATTTTTTTAAAGATTTTTAATGAATAGTTAAATGAAGGTTTTATATATAAAGAATTATGTAGTGGAATACGTAAATTCATATGGAAGAAGGAAGATAGATGAGAATTAAAAAACTGGTGACCAAAAGTATTGAATAATAATGATTATAAGATATTTATGAAATAATACAAAACAGATTTGAAACTAAAATGGAAAATATTATGGTAGGTAGCATAGATAGTATAAAGGGGAAGGGCTGTCAAGAATTATTATTGATACAGAAATTGTGGATGATGGTATGAACAGAAAAGAGTAAGTGAAAATCAGGAAAGGAGACCTCAGTAAGACATTTGATACAATTGGATATAAAATATTTTGGGGAATAATGAAAGAATATAAGTGAGGAAGTTAGGAAATTATGTATGTCAGTGTATAGTAATAATAAAAGAAAAATACTTGTAAATGGCTGGTTAAGCCACGAGATACACATAAAGAGTGGTGTAACACAGAGATGTCTAATGAGTTGTATACTCTTTGCAACAGTTATGAATGTGATGCTATGTGAAATAAAATATAAAATGAAGGAGTTGGGTATATAACACCTGAAGAGTTAAGAATTCCAGTTCTGTTAACATACCCAGATAACATTATAATAATTTCAAAAAACAAAATGTGGATAAAAGAGGTAATTATTTGCACAAATGAGTGCCTAGAGATGATAAGAATAGCTTTAAATAAAGAGAGAGGTAAACGTTTAGTTGATGCAGTAAAGATTTGGGGTATATATTTTACAATTAATGACATTTCTGTCTTAAGTATAAAATCTGGGAATAAAGATGTAAGTAGAATTCAATGAGAAAAAGAATAGAAGAAATAAAACAAACCTGTCTTTTCTGGAGAATATATAAATTATCATTCAGAAAAAGGCTTACTTGATAAATTCAGTACTGATGGGAAAATAGCATATTTATCAAGTGCATTTATGTTGCCAACAGTATTTGGAAAGGAGTTATTGCAGATATTTTTCATTTATATGGGGCTCTAGATTAAACCCAGCAAAAAGAGGAGGTTTGTATGCAAATAAAGAAGGAGGGTTAAGGTTAATTAACCCAGTGGTATACACTGCTTCATTAAATTTGTGCAAAGTCTTAAACTGAATAAATATAAAGATGAGAGATTAGTAGTAAAATTGTAAAAGTATAAGTATGATACATTTTGGAGTATGATAAAAAAGAGTAAAACAGAAAAAGAGCATATAAATGATGAAATAAAAATGTTACCAAGAACAATTTTTTTTGTGGAAAATAAACATTGATGATATAAGTAAAGATAGTATAAGAATGTAATGATAAAACATTACTATATAAAACCATGGGAAAATCTAACAGATGAAAAAATTCTGAAATAAATGATGAAGACATAAATTGGGAGATAGTAGAAGAAAAAAATATGAATTATATTGGTAAAGGGGTAAAAGACAGAAAAGGAAAATGGAAATGTTCAAAAGGAAAAAAGAAATTAAATGGATTAAAAATAATATATACAGCTAATGGTTGTGGTCTTGTATAATGGTTAAGGTGTTTGACTCACAGAAACAATGCACAGTGTTTGATTCTCACCTATGGAAGGGAAATGTACAAGACTTAGAATGGCCCGTTGAGACAGCTAGCCTAATAATTAGATATGAACTTATGAAATCTTAAATCTAAGAGGAGAATGAAAATTTTAGAATGCTTTCTGTAAATGTGAATAGTATTAAGAATATAGTAAAAAGAATAGGGATTTTGGAGTCATGTAATAAATGTGATATAAATTTAATTATATTAGAGGACACAAGATTTTTAACAAATGAAAAATTAAGAACGGAGAAAATGTGGGATGGAAAGATAGTCTAGAATTTGGGACATGAGAGATCTTCTGGAATAGCTGTTTTCTGTAGAAATACAGTAACAATATTACATGTAACCTTATCAAAATGGGAAGATTAACCACTGTAGATTTAAAATGGAAAGAACAGATATATAGAATGATAACATGATATGCTTATTCTAATTGTAAAGAAATGGAAAGCTTATTTCATCAGGTTTTAGACTATGTAGTGATAATTATGAATATTATAATAACAGGAGACTTTAATTGTGATTTAAGAAGCAAGGGTAAAAAGAAAGGAAATGATATAAGAAATATGTTAGGAGCTATAAGATGTGTTAAATAAAAACTTTGGGAGAAAAAAAATCATGACTTACAAAAGGAGTATGTACAGAACTGAGCTAGATTATTTTACAGTATTAGAAGGTTATAGGAAAATACATAGTTGAAACAGGATTTTCTGATCATCTTGAAATATGGCTAGAGATAAAGGAAAACCTGAGATTAAGGAAAACCAGGAATATATAAAAATAAGCAAAGGATTAAAAAAGATAAATGAGAAAGCATGGCGTGAAGGAGGAAATGGATTAGTAAAACAGTTATGAAAGATCATATCACTATGAGAATATGTTATAAAAATTGGTCTGAATGGTGGACAATAATTAAGGAAAATATAAAAACGTTTTTTTAGTGGCAAAATAATGAGAAAAGTAGAGAAAGGACACTATAAAAGAACAAGTAACTGCATTGGGAGATTTAGAACATAATGACAGAAAGTACTTTGATAAAGAAAAATAATTATATGAAAGAAATCAAGAAAAAAAATGTTATATATGCAAAGATATGTTTACCAGGAAAAATAGAAGTATTGGGTTACATAAGCAGATTAATAAAGGAAAATGGTAGTGTAATGAGGGAAATAAAAAAATGTAAAGAAAAAATAGAAATAACTCAGGAAAAGATTATGAATAGCTTAGTACAATATATACAAGACATGTTTAAAGAAAAAAAAAAGGTAGTGAAAAAACATGAATAGTAAAAAGTTAACAGAAAAAGAAAATAAGGAGTTGGAAAAGGAAATTTCCTTATATGAGCTAGATAAAGTATTAGGACAAGTAAATTTAGATTTGGCTGTAGGGTATGAAATGTATAAAAATTTTAGGGACTGGCAAAATAAATATTTTTTAAAGGTTTGAATGAATGATTAAATGAAGGCTTGTTGTATAAAAAAATTATGTAGCAGAATACTTAAATTCATATGGAAGAAGGAATACAGAAGACAATTGAACAACTGGAGACTGATAGTATTAAATAATTATTATAAGATCTTTATGAAAAATAATACAAAACAGATGTGAAACTTAAATGGACAATATTATAGAATATGGTATATATAGTCTAAAGTATAAGGATTGTCTAGAATTATTAATGATAGTTAGAGAAATTGTGGGTGATAGTATGAATAGAAAAGAAGAAGCAAAAATCATGATATACCTTAATAAGGCATTTGATACAATTGGACATGCAATCTTATAGGGAATAATGAAAGAATATAATATAAGTGAGAAAGTTAGGAAATTATGTATGCCAGTGTATAGTAATAATAAAGTAAAAGTATGTGTAAATGGTTGGTCAAGCCAAGAGGTGCATGTGAAGAGTGGTGTAAGACAGGGATGCCCAGCAAGTTGTATACTCTTTGCATTAGTTATGAATGTGGCAGTATGTGACATAAATTACAAAATGAAGGAGGGAGGGTATATAACACCTGAAGGGTTAAGAATTTAATTTGTGTTAACAAATGCAGATGACATTTTAATAATTGCAATTTGGATGAAAGAAATAATAATTTGCACAAATGAGTGTCTAGATGTTCTAGGTATGGCTTTAAATAAAGACAAGAGTAAAGGCTTAGGTGGTGTAGTAAGGATATGGGGTATATATTTTACAATGAATGAAATTTCTATGTTAGGTGTAACATTTGGTAATAAAGATGTAAGTAGAATTCAATGGGGAAGAAAACAACAGAAGAAATAAAATAAACTTGAATTTTCTGGAGAACATACAAATTATCATTCAGAAAAAAAGGCTTAATTGATAAATTCAGTACTAATGATAAAAATAGCACACTTAGAAAGTGTGTTTATATTGCTCACATTATTTGTAAAGGAATTATTGCATATTTTTTTCATTTATATGGGGTTCTATATTAAACCCAGTAAAAAGAGGAGTTTGGTATGTAAATAAAGAGGAATGATGTTTAAGGTTAATTAATCCAGTGGCATACTGCTTCATTAAATTTGGACAAAGTATTATAGTGGATAAATGAAAAAGATGAGAGATTAGTAGTAAAACTGTACAAATATAGGTATGGTCAATTTTGGGGTATGGCATAAAGAGAAAAAGAGTGTATAAATAAAGAAATAAAATGTTACCAAGAGAAAAACAATTTGTGGAAAATAAAAACTGATGATCTAGAAAAACAAAGAAAAATATGGCATAAGAATGTAATGATAAAACACTACTATGTTAAAGCATGGGAAAATCTAACAGATGAAAAAAAATCAAAGCTATGAAATGTGAAGCAAATTGTGTAATTAGAAGATAGAATGTCAATATTTTTCTGGAGACTGGAAATAGATTAATTACCAGTAAAAGGAAATGTGCCATTTAATAAGAAAAGTAATAAAATATGTTTAAATTGTCAAAAAGAAGAAACTACTGAACATGTTTTTGAAATGTAAAAGAGTGAAAAAGTTATGGGGAAAACTATGTAACAAAATAATTTTTGAAGCTGTAAAAGAAGTGGATAACATAAACATGGATATGATTAAATATGGATATTATAAGAGCAGAGCTAAAGAGTATGTTAAAGAACAGATAAAAATGAATTTTATGCCATAGGGGTTATATGCGATGAAAGAATAAATTAAATTATGTTTAATGGTAAATGGATTTTAGCAACAATGTTAAGTAAAATCATATGATGTTTATGGAAAAGAAGTGGGAGTCTAATGTGGATGAAAATTTAGTATGATTTTAAGGAAAATTATGAATATGTTTAAATATATTTGTATTTGTAGATATATTGACAATAAGAGTTCTTTTGTTTTACATAAATAAAGGACACCTACTCTTTTTGATAGGTGCCATGGGATCTTTTACATCCACCTGAACTACCACTGACACAGGCAGATGGAACTTGGTTTTACTTCTTATTTGAAGCACAACACACTCAGGAGTGCAGTATCCCCTTCATGCTGCACGGCAGTGTCAGCAATCCATCAGAGAAGCAGTGATGATAAGTGCATTGGAGTTGTCCCCATTGTATCCTATACAGCCCCTGAACTTATAAATACCAACTCTGTGATTGCCATACCTCAGAGAAAAAAGAGTACTCTGAGCAATGGCATCTCAGACTTGGCACATACAAATACAATTTTTCAGTAATTCAGTGTCAGCAAGGTGTGTACTGAGAAAGCAGACTAGGATAGAAATGCCACAGTGTGGGAAAATTGTTAATTCATGTTTTTTTAATAAGTGAAAGTATGAAGATCATTCTCTAGGGATAGCAATACACTCTGATGAAAGGAAAGATTTAAAATGCACTCTGATGAAAGGAAAGCTTGCATTTATGCCATGGTTGTCCTTTACACTATTTTGCAGAAGGCATGCTTATTGCTTTTATTTAATTGTTTTTTTGATAAAATTGAAATCAAACAAACAAAAAAATTAACAGTCACTTGTGTTTATGTAGTGTCTTACTTTTGTGTACTGTATCATCAAAGCTTTTAAGCCAAATAATGATTCCTAGGTTAGAGCGCTTCACTTTTAGGAATGAGGACTTCTGTTTTTTATGTTATTCACTTACTGTCCCTTCCCACATAGCTTTATTCCCTGTTTGTGCTTTCATTTTCATCATGGGCTGATTTTTTTTTTACATTTCTTGGATGCCTTTTGCTATTCTTGAAAAGTAAATGTACTTAGATATGTGCTACATTTTTACCATAAAATGTATCAATTTGTGTCACAACCATGATTTTTTTATTTTTATTTAGACTTAGTGATATGTTTTGAGGTGGCATTGAGTTCTTCCAGTTTATTAGAGTTTTTTTTTTTTATTTACTTTGTTTTGTCTTAGTATTTCTGTTTTTCTTTATAGATGCTGGGTTTTGAAGTCTGTAAAACAGAAATAATCTGTGAGTGAATTTGACATCTAGGTGGTCTGCACTAATTTTCTACCATGTGGTAGCAGACATCTGATGCACAATTAATTAGTAATATGATCAATATTAATTTCCAATTTTATACGTAAGTGATAAGGCATGAGCCTTATGATACAGATATTATTACATACCAAGGGATGTTGTGAAGCAAGAGACGGAATTCTGAGTTCCTTAAAATACTTGGAATTGTCATAATATATGTACCATGCCTACCCCAGAGTGCCTTACTGCACTTAGAAAATAAGCACCTGGTTTTTCTTTTCAGACTGAATTTTACATTTAGTAGTTTATGTATGATAATTGTATGTTTTGTAGGGTATTTTAATGTAAAGTAGTTCATCCTCACATTTCAACTGATTGCTGAGCACGGTTGTAAGTATAACCTTAATTTTGGTATGAAATTTTTAAAGCAGTTATTTAAAGGACCTTTCAAGCTATTGTGTTACATAGTGCAGTTTATAAACACGTGCGAATATTACAGAACACCTCAACTGAAGTCTGGCCGATGAATGAGTGCAAACGAGAATTACATATTAGTAACAGTGCTTTACCAAACATGTGTACTATCTCGCAATATTCACAAGAGTACACACACACACACACACACACACACACACACACACACACACACACTTGTCTCTGATGCTACCTTGGGTAGGAAGGAAGGTTAGTTCAAAGGTATACTCTAGTCCTTATGAAAAACAGATACAGTAGCTAGGCAAAACAGCACCTGGAGTTCTGATACAAATCTAGCTGATGTAATGGAAATCAGGAAAAGAGTTTTCCATGCTAAGAATGTTAATACCTACCCTACCCTCAATTCCCACACACCCTCTTTTACTCTACATTTATACTTCCATAGCACCACCCATGTATTCTTCAAACCAGTACCATCAGTCCCCTTCAAAAAAAAAACAATCAATAGAATTACTCCCTCCCAATAGTAACACCCACTCTAGTTTACCATCCAAGACTCTTGCTCTCTCTCAAACTGTCTTAATCCATCTTACAACCAACTCATTACCCTCCTTACATTTTCTAATCCTAATTTATAACAAAGATAAAACCCACGTTAAATAAGATACCCTTAACTCTGATTATTTTACTATTACTCCTCACTCTGTGACCCTTCATCACCAGTTACGAAATCCACCTCCTTCAAATACTTAGGACTTCAACCAATGCTCAAAAAGAATATCAACATCTACTCAACCTATCTTTCTTCATAATACCCTATCTCTACAAATTAACCATATCTGATTTATTTATCTATAAATATCTCAAAACTATGTATCCAAACGTATGATCAAATACCAAACCAAGACCAAAATATCTGGCCACACTTCCCTCTGTAAAATATCAATTCAAAAAAATTATGGAGATATTCATCCCCAACCCAGGATGCACTGTTCATAAAATCATCACTTCCATCCCCAAAATAAATCAATCTTCTAATACATCTCAACAAAAAACAGAACCCAAACTCACCTTAGTAAATATGAACCTAAGTATGTGCAATAAAATCCAGGACATACATACCTACCTTACCACACACACTCCTGGTGTGTCATAGCTACTGAAACCTGGTTAAAAAAAGAAATAAAGCATAATGAGATCACCCCCCCAAGGATACAATATGTTCAGGCATGACAGACAAAACAAGTGAATGGGTGGTATAGCAATCATCTATAAACATTTCCTAATCATCACCTTACTTCCACAGGAAATACCCACATTTAACAATGCTGAACTTCTAATAACCCTCCTAAAAATCAACAATAGGAAAACTATATGTTATAAGCAATTTATATACCACCAGGAAATAACACTGATACTGTTGAAAGCATCTTGTATTGGATATCCCAAAAAAATTAACCATGAAACTATAATACTTGGAAACTTAAATATAAACTGGCAACTCATAAATTCCAGTACTCCCACTGAATCCATAAAATTGTACAGCTTCAGACAATTAATAACCATATCTAGTAGAATCATGGATTCTTACAAACAAATCAGACAAACTGACAAAAGTAGGCTGCATCTCAAATATCATAATTGACCGCATACCAATATGCCATTAGAACTCTCCATAACCAAGATAAACATATTGTGTATAATCAGATATGAAATGCATTCAATTTCAGCAAATATATATTCAATGAAACACTAAAATAATATAACTGGAATGTATTTAAACAATACCACTTGATAATGTAGCACCAGCATGTAAAAAACAGTAAAGTCCAACCCCACAACATGACTGAGAAAAGAAACATAAAATCATGATAAAAAAGGATAAATCCAGGAAAAAATTGTATAAAAATAGAACTCAAAATGCCTTCCAGTGATTTAGACATATTAGAAACCTTGCAAAACTCCATGTCAAAAAGGATAAGCAAACATACTATACCAATCTACAAGGCAAACATAAAAACAACCAAAATCTTTTTTGGTCATCTCTAAATGCACTACTTCACCCTGGCAAGGCCACCACCCCCTCTCCAAAAACAGACAATATGAAAGACTCTATCCCCACACAGTTGAATTCCTACTTTACACAATCAATATTATCTCTCTTAGACACTAATACATCGGTCCCCCACTCTCTACCAATCAAAACCAACCACAGCTCTTCAGTTTTAGTCCAGTAACCACCTCACTCATAATGAAGTTGCTCCTTAAACTAAAAATGACTTCCATAACTGTAGACCAGCTACCATCAAACTACCTAAAAATGGCAGCAGCAGTCATAGTCTTCCCTGTGTCCATACTAATTAGTAGATCCATAGCAGAAAGATATGTAAAATCACTGTGGAAAAACCCTACATCATTCCACTGCACAAAGACGGCTGCTCTACAGACTGATACCGATTCTCTCCCCCCATCCAAGATATTACAGAAATGTATCCATATGTAGCTGCTGCAATACCTAACCTCAAATAGTGTGCTCTCAGAAACACAACATAGCTTTTGGCCCCAGCACAGCACAACTACTTCACTGTTATACAAACATAAAAGCAGTGGTCTGATTGTGTCCACCATGCTTTTATTATTTATTTATTTATTTACATTTGTTTACCGGGAAATTTCGACTGGATGCAGGTCCTTTTTCAGCAGATGCCTGGGGAGAAAATCTCCACACCATGTACATGATAAATAGAGATACGAAGTTGCAGCAATAGTAAACAGCATTACAGGTTGTTGGCTTTAATACAATAACAAGATATTGATTATCAACAGTATATACAGTAAATGTTGCAAGTTAAGATAGTTTCTTGTCGTTTATAATATTAGTAACAAAGTTGTCAGACAAGATGTTAAAGTATGTAAAGACAACTAGCTATTTCTGACTGTGGTTAGTAGTGGTGGTAGTATAGTTGGGTTAAGAGTCTAGGTGTGGGGGTAAGGGTGGGGGTGTTAGACTTTAGACTTGTCAAAGGCATTTGATACTGTCTCGCACCAGCAACTGCTCATTTGACTATCCTCAATAGGACTTTCACAAAACTCCTTGTTGTGGTTTCTTAGTTATCTAGAAGGCAACAAGCCATTAAATGGCAACAAACCTGTTCATCCTTTTAACCAATTACTGCAGGTGTCCCTCAGGATTCTATCCTGGGTCCTCTCCTATTTCATACATTTATTAATGACCTCCACACCTTCACTTACCATGCTAGTTTAGTTCAGTATGCAGATGATGCAACATTAATATGGGCGGCCTCAACAATAAATAAACTCCAAGACATTACCCAAAAATCTTTCTCCTCTGTAGAAACCTGGCTCAAAGAATCAAACCTCCTACTCAACTCCAAGAAAACTAAGTTGATGCTTTTTACCTCAACAAGTTGCCAAAAGTCAAAATTAGTCTTTTACCATAAAGTCAGCAAATATTGTCATTGAAACTGTAACTCACAGTAAACTTCTAGGTGTTATAATAAATGACAGTCTCAAATATGAGCAGCATATACTGCACACCATTAAACCTACACACTAGAAACTAGGTTCCCTTTATAGGATCAATGGTTTCCTTACAAATAGGTTCATAGGTTCATAGGTTTATACTAGGCTATCTGCCCTAAGGCATTTATAAGCCTAGCCCAAAGTTTTGTGGCTTACGCCACCCCTTATATGAAAAAATACTGTGCCCATTAGTTTGTTGTGCCTCTGTCCAGCAGTGACACAGAGATGATTCCCAGGGTAAACCTATGATCTCCAATCCACAGGTCAAGATTTCTCTTGAACAGAGCCAGCGAGGTGCTCTGCCTCACATGGACCGGGATTTTATTCCACAGCATAGGAGTCTCTGAGTGATAAATCTATCCCTCCAGCATGTCCTATTTATATCCATGCTAAGGTTTAAGTCACTTGCTCTAGTGGTTTTGGTGGATTTGGATTTTTTGAGGTGGAGCATGTCCATTAATTCCGGGTTGGACATGGCCTTGTATGTCAGGCACATGTCACCTCTGAGCAGACGGTATGTGACTGAATAGAGCTGGAGTTTCTTCAATCTGGCAGCATATGACAGATTTTGGAGTCCCTTTATCCTTTTGGTGAGGAACTTTTGGGGTCTCTCCAATTGCTGCAGATGTTGGGTGAGATACATCCCGAATGGGGCATTGTACTCGATCATTGGTCTGATAAGTGAAGAGTACAGGGGAACAATGACCTCACTAGATCTGGATGTGAATCCTTTCATGATCAGGTGGGCAATGTAGAAGGTCTTTCTAACCACTTTAGCAACGTGAGTGTCAAAAGAAAGGCCACTGTCAACCTGGGTCCCCAGGTCCCTGATAACCTCTTCTGTGCTTAGTGGATTGCCACCTATATGGTAGCTTGGGGTTACCTTGTTTTTCCCGAAGGGTATGACTATACATTTTTTGGCGTTTAACTTCAGGCCATGGCTCTGGCACCAGCTATCTGTTTCCGTGAGTCCCTTCTGAAGGATATCCGTGTCCGATGCACTTTCCACTATGGTGCCCAGTTTGCAGTCATCTGCAAACTTTGTCAGCCAAAGTCCTCCCATGTTGGCCTGTACTTCTGAGAAGTAGATGCCGAACAATAGGGGGCCAAGGACCGAGCTCTGTGGGACACCACTTGTGACCGGCTTGGAGTCTGACATAGCGCCAGCAACTCTAACCCTGTGGGTTCTGTCCTTAAGCCAGTTTGCAACCAATCTTGTGACATATGGGTTTACATTTAAGCTGGTAAGTTTTTCTACAATACCCGAGTGGGGTATTGTGTCGAAAGCCTTTGCAAGGTCAAGGTAGGCTGTATGGACTGCCTTTCCCTCATCAATGGCCTTGGTGACTGTTTCGAAGAAGTCGACCAAGTTCAAAAGGCATGATCTGCCCTTGACAAAGCCAAACTGGGTCGGGTCCAATGTCTGCAAGTCCGCTATATCTTTGTTTATGAGCTCCATTATGATCCTCTCCATAGCTTTGCAGACTAGACTTGTTAAGCTTATGGGGCGGTAATTACCAGGGTCCGTGAGGCACCGCCTTTGTGGAGTGGGACCACAGTTGCCGTACGCCACTCCTTGGGCACGTATCCTGTGGTAAGGCTGAGATTAAACAGCTGCCTTATGTGCTGGTTTAATTCCTCATTTAGCTCTTGTAGCACACAGCCGGGGACACCATCTGGTCCCATTGATGCTGTGTTTTTAGCTTTAGAGAGAGCAGCTTTCACCTGCGCATTTGAGATGTCTGGGAGGCTACACTCCGCTGGGATAGTTATCTCTCCTTTAGGGGAGAGGGGTGAAGTTTGCACTGAACCTGTCTGCCAGTATGTTGGCAATGTCTGTGGGTTCAGTGATTTTTGTATCATTTTGGACTAATTCTGAGCATATCTGGGAGTTTCCACCCAGGTTCCTAACATAGCTGAAAAGGCCTTATGATTGTCCTTTGAATCCATGGCAATTTTTCTCTCAAAATTGGCCTTAGTTGATTTTATGAGTGCTCGTATTTTTTACTAATAATGATCAGGGTGACTTCCCTTTTATGGATTTTGTTCTATCATGTAATAGCTTTCTCCTCTTATTGTAAAATTTGTTAATGGCTGGGGTCCACCAGACTGGATGTTTGCCCTTTGTGGAAAGAGTCTTGGTTTTATTTGGGATTGCCTGATCCATGCAGTCCTGGAGGTGTTCATAGAAGGCATTTGTAAGGGCTTCCGCAGCTTGGGTTGTGGTTTCCACTGGCTCAGGGGCCTTGAAGGATACCACACCAGTCTTTAGTAGTGTGAAGTTTGCTTTAGAGAAGTTCTTCACTGTGGTCTTTTTTGTTTGGGGTGGGGGCAGGATGTGGATTTCCAGTGAGATTAGTTTATGATCAGATCTCACCAATGAGGGATATACTTCCAGTGTGGAGCATTTTGTCCCCATGTTTGTGATAATGAGATCTAGTATATTTTCTCCTCTTGTGGGAACAGTGACTAGCTGTTCCATGGCATTTGAATTTATGAACTCCAGGAACCGTTGGGCTAGAAAGTTAGGGCTTGAGTAATGTTCCCAGTCTATATTCGGGTAGTTGAAGTCATCCAATATGATGGTGTTTGGAGATACATTTATACCCTCCAGTGTCTTCAGGAAGGCTGTGTGGGGTTCCTGAGTTTGAGAGGGTGGCCTGTAGCATGCTACAATTTGTAGAGCCGTTTTGCCTATGGTTAGTTGCACCTGGATGGTTTCCGAAGCTTCGTGCGTTGCCACCAACCTGGAGGTGTGGGTATCCTTTATGAATATGGATACACCCCCTCCTTTTGTGGTGTGGTCCGGGTTTTGGGGCTGGAACGCATGATATGAGTTAAAACCTAATAGTGCCGGGGTGATCTCAGGAGTCTTGAACCAGGTTTCAGTTACAGCACAGACATCGATGTTCTCCATACTGAGAAGGGCCTCGAGTGCGTGCATTTTGAGATTTAGACTTCTGGCATGAAGCAGCATTACCTTCAGTTTCTTCCCATTTTTGTTTTCTAGGGTGGTAGGTTTAGAATTTGAGCCTTGCCTAAAAAAGGCACTATGGGGGTGGCAAGAGCCTTAGCCAATATCCGGAATCCCAGGGGTGACAGGTGCAAGCCATCCCATGCGAAGCAGCGTGGCTTGTCAAGCATGTCATCCCGGGCAGACAGACACTGGATCCCCTTTGAATGACACCAGACATTAAGCCAATTGTTAAAGCTGATCATCTTGTCTCTATATTGTGGCATCATTCTTGGTGAAGGAAGGATACTGTTAGAAGGATACTACCAGAAAAACTCTAGCCACCACCTTCTTATTGCTGACTCTTACACACCGCTCCTATTCTAACAAACTTAAACTATGCTAAAATATAAACTTGCATCCTGTTTCATAGAACCCACCATTGTCATAGCTTAAAGGAATTTAAACTGGATTGAACTACATAACTACCTAACATATTCACAACTGACTACAGCACAAAAACTCATTCGTCATCCAGAAAAATGCCCTGCAGTACAAAACGTATTACTGCCCTACATCCAGCGAGGGGCCTCCACTCTAGTAACAAATTCTTAACTCTGGCATAGCATTCCTGCACAAATAAAAGTCTCCAACAAACTCAATAGTTTTAAACCACTGCTTAACCATCACAATGTTAAGATTTTGTGTTCACCATATGATAGTCTGCAAATACTGTCCTTCAACAAAATAATTTCAACATCTCAATGAAATGCAAAACAATTTTTATTCATAACTGTTGCCTGTACAATCCATTAAGTAGCACTTGGGCTTTCTCTTTAGCAACTTCCACTTCTGTAAAATCTTAGAATGTATAAACTACTGTTTGTGTATAAATGTAAATAGAAATTTAACTACTTTGTGTTTAACTGGAACTTAGTATAATGCAATGTAAGCAAATGGAGCTTTTCTCCCCAGGCTTCTGCTGAAAATGAGTATTACCCAGTCGGATTTTCCCAGTAAACAAAGAGAAATCAATCAATCAATCTGCTTTGACTGAAGGCTCCAAGGCAGGTTGGGTAAGATCTTGAAGAACTGTTAAATCCCACGAAGTAGTAGGGTCCTTAATAGGGGTTTATATCACAACATCGAACAGCCAAAATATCGAAGCAAACAACATTGAACACATAACATCGAATGCCAATAACCTCGAAAGCTCAAAATTACAAAATCGGAAACCCCGGACTCACATAGTTGGCCCTTGCAAAGTTACACACCCTGACGGCACTGACAAATGTTTAACGTGAATAATGTTTGCTACGAACCACTGTTTTCTAGCAGGATAAGCATTAATGAGCTACTACCACACAAAAAGTCATACACATAGTAGCAAATGTTCTCATTAAATTGCATAGCATTAATATATCCTATAATTATGAATTATAAATGTAAGGCGAAATGTTACATGTGAATATATTACCTCCACTGTGGTGTGATCTCGGAGTTGGTATATTTAAGTAGGGGGCTATGGGAGCACAGACCCCCACATTGAGGGGTGTGTGGGGTGAAGCCCCCCACATAAGAAATAGTTTGTAGCTTGTTTGTGTCTTTCCCATTGATGGCAGTAGAGTACTTCATGTATGTGTTTGTAGTGTACTTGCATTAGGTGGCTGGATTGTGTTTTGACAGTTAAGGAGGCGTGTTTTTATTTGCTACGGTTAGGTTTCAGGTTGCACGGCTGAGCAGATGGCCAAGTGTTGCTTTTCGTAGATTCCATTTCTGAAATTTTGTGCTTTCGGGTTTCTTACCATTCAATGTTTTGTGTTCGGTGTTGTTTGCTTCGATATTTTGGCCACTCGATGTTGTGATATAAACCCCTTAATAGGAGGTCAAAGTAAAAAAGGTACCTTTAAGAAAGGCCTTACATAATTTCAGAGAGGTCAAAGAAGAATGTTTTTTGCCTAAGTGAAAATTAGAAATGGCAGCAAGTTACAAGTTAATCCTTAATGATCAAGTAGCAAGTTACAAGTTAAACGTTAATTGTTAAGTAACTAGCTCCATTATCGTTTAAAGCTTATACATCGTTTAAAGCTGTTTTAAGTGTATTTTTTACTGTTTTTGCCTTATCTTTTCAAAAAAAAAATTTTTCTTCCTTGTTTCCCACCTTTCTAAGCTAGTATAGTCCAGTTTTCAGGCTAGTGCTGAATTCAGGGCTGTGTTACAAGTTTCTGAGTTGCCCATACCTTACTTGGATAGAAGGAGGTTTTTCTGTTCACCTGTGAGAGAGGGAGCTTTGAGCAGCCATCTGTCCCTGGAGGAGTAGTTCCAGCCCAGAAAGTAGTAGTTTATAGGCCATTTTGGGTTAATTTCTATCTCTTTCATTTCCCTGCTGTAAAAAATGCGTTTGCACGGTTTTGCACGTCCGGGCAGTGCCGTTTAGCTAGGGCTAAATTATTCCTGGCTCCACCAAGTCTCCTCTTCAGTTTTTCCCTTGAAAGTACTCTAACTCTCAACCTAAGTACTTAAAAAGCATCCTACAGTCCAGGACTTGCTCAGACCTAATAGTAGGCACTAATATACCCCGACACTTGATTGCCCAGCAGGGCAAGGCTCATTATTCACCCCTCACCAACCAATCGACTAAGCAGCTCACCCTACTATTCAGGCATGGCCAAAGGGCAATTTCAGGTATACTCTCCAGTCCAGCTGGTGAACCTGGGTATCCTGAGGCAATGTTACAACTGTCTCATGTACACAGATAACCCTCTCCTATTACCACAAAACACTAACATATGAGAGAGATGCAATTATACAGCCAAACTGGAGGCTAAGGTCTCTCCACCCAAGACTGGAACAGTCATGAGGAGAAGGTTAACACTTGCACCACACCTCCAGCCTCACATAGACATACTAAACCAGCACTGGCAAAAAAATACACATAAATACACAAAATCATACTCGGAGGTTCTAAATAAAAACCTGCAAAAGCATCAGAGAGCTCCAAAGCAGACACCCACAAAACCTGCACCTCCCATCACAAACCAGACAACACATAAAACACAAAATCAGTGTGCTGCACAATCACAGCCTTAAGGCGAAATAACATACCTAACACACTAGTAATAGGTGACTCAATAGTCAGGCACACTGACTCCCCACTCACTAAGCTGGACAAGGAGAAGGTTACTGTTAGCTGCCTGTCGGGAGCCAGAATCCGCCACATAACACAAGCACTCAGGTCACTCCAGAGCAAGTACAAATATGACTCTGTCATTGTTCATGTTGGTGTGAATGACCTGAGACGTACCTCCCTGGACTACATGAAAAGAGACATGGAAGAGCTCTCTGATCATGTAGCCCAGGCGGGTATGACCCTCACCCCGAGTAGCATCCTACCAAGAATGATATCGCAGTATAAAGAAAAAATGATCAATTTCAACAATTGACTAAGCTTCTGGTGTCATTCAAAGGGGATCCAGTGTCTGTCAGCCTGGGATGACATGCTCGACAAGCCTCATTGCTTCGCAAGAGATGGCTTGCACCTGTCACCCCTAGGCTTTCGAATACTGGCCAAGGCTCTTGCTGCCCCCATAGTGCCTTTTTTAGGCAAGGCTCAAAAGTCAAACCCACCTCCGTAAACAGCACAAATAACAAAATGAGGGTTATGCTACTCAACACCAGGAGTTTAAATCTCAAAATGCACACACTCGAAGCACTCCTCAGTATGGAGAACATCAACATTTGTGCAGTAACTGAAACCTGGTTCAAGGCTCCACAGAGCACCCCAGGACTACAACTCATACCACACATTCCGGCCACAGAACATGGACCGAAACACAAAAGGAGGGGGTGTATCCATATTCATCAAGGGCCTTACTGAGATGGACATCTGGCGTCAAAGTCATGGTCTCAAGCTAAATGCCAAAAAATGCATAGTCATTCCATTTGGGAAAAACAAAACACCCATGAATTACCACATAGGTGGCTGCCCCCATAATACAGAAGAGGTAATAAGAGATCTGGGGACCCAAGCAGATAGTAATCTCTCCTTTAACAATCATATTGCCAAAGTAGTTAGGAAATGCTTCTATGTAGCCCATCTAATTACTAAAGGGTTCGCATCTAGAAATAAAGAGGTTATAGTGCCCCTCGTCACTCATCAGACCCATCATATAGAGTACAATGCCCCATTTGGGATGTACCTCACAAGACACTTCCAACAGCTGGAATGACCACAAAAGTACCTCACCAAGAGGATTACTGGCCTCAAACATATGTTCTCTGCAGCCTGACTGGAAAAATTCCAGCTGTACTCAGTGGTATATCGCTTACTCAGAGGTGATCTCTGCCTGACTTACAATGCCATGTCCAACTCAGAATTGATGGACATGCTCCACCTAAAGAAATCCAAGTCACTGTGAGCCACTTGCTCTAGTGAGCTAAACCTCACCACAACAATAAATAGAACATGCTGGAGGGATAGATTCCTGTCACAGAGACTCCCCATGCTTTGGAACAAAATTCCTAACTGCATTAGGCAGAGCCCCTCACTAACAATCTTCAAGAGAAACCTTAACGAGTGGATGGGTAACAGAATATTCACCCCTGGGATCACTTCATTGGCTCTTCTTGACAGAGGCTCAGTTAATTAATCAATGGGGTGGCAAAAGTGGACACACTCTGGCTAGGCTTATAAATGCCCTCGGGCAGATAGCCTAGTACCTACCTATGAACCTATTATTGAAAATGGAAGCAAGGAAATAAAGAACAGCTGGGATTGGTGCTGAAAAGGAGTCTAATTGCCTCTGGAGGGCTCAAATATAAAATCTTTTCTATTTACTCTTATGAATCTTCCTGGCAGAAACTTTCTGGAATGAAGTAAGGACGTGACAAACTGGGGAAAAATGTCTGGAGTTTCTAGACATCACTGGAAGTGGGGAAACCATATGGTCAACTTGAGGTATCCCAGATGGGTGAGATAGAAGGTCCTGAAAAGTAACCAGGCAAGGTGAACTAGATGAAGTCACAGGAAGGTGAACCACACTTGTCGAAGCAAGAATGGATGAATGAGAATTACCTTGCTCTTCTGCTGGAATGGTTTCTGGAGAAACTTGGGAATAAGAGGGGTGGGGGAAAGGCATATGAAGACTGGGGAGCCAATCATGAATAAGAGTATCACTCGGTTACTCCCACTGTGGAGGGATCAGGGCAAAGTACCTTGGAAATGAGGGGAGAAGGAAAGAGGTCACAGGATGGTTGGCTACATTGGTGAAATATTTCTGCAACTGACTGAGAGACCACTTGTGAGGAAGCAAAATGGACCTACTCAGTTTGTCTGCTAGTGCGCTGGACTTCATCAGAATACATATTTCCAAAAGAAAGTAGCTGGAAGGGATTTCCCATTGCCATGGTCTCATAGCCTCTTGACATTGGGGGTAAGACTGAGGTTTGTTGATGTGCCAGACTACTGACGTTGTCTGTCTGTGTAGCAACCATCACTAGAGGGAGAACAGCTTGAAATGCTTGCAAATTCAATAGGACTGCTCTCATTTCTAGAATATTGATGTGAAGATTGGCCTCTAAATGAGATCATGTGTCTTGGACTGTCCTTCCCAAATAAAATGCCCCCCTCAGTTGGGAGGCATTCATTGTCACCATGGTATTGGATGAAGGAAGAATAAAAGGGTGGCCCAGAGAAACAACTTCTGCATGAATGTACCAGGCTATGTGTTGCTTGCAAATATTTGTAATTCAGATAAATGCCATCAAAGGATGGCACATTATTGACTATTGTACTGCAAGGGTCCATTGTAGTACCCTCATATAAAACCTTGCTAAATGTACTAACACTATTAAAGCTGGCATTGATCCAAGGAGCTATACCACCAGCCTGGCTGAAGGGGAAGGAAGAGAAAGAATGTGTAGGTTTGGTTCAGTAGGTCATTTAATCTTGTCTGTAATGAGCTTGCAATTTGTGTCACCGTATTCAGATGAGCATCATTGAATTCCAGGGCTTAAGTACAGGAGAACCGAGACTCGATGTAGTTCACTGTGATGCCCAGTTTAAGACACAGATGGAGCAAGTAATTCCTGGCTTGAATCAGCAGATGCTTGGTGGAAGCAGAAGGGAGCCAATCATCTAGGTAAGGAAACACCCTGAATCTGTGCAGTCTCAAGTGAGCTGCAACCATTGCAATGCATGCACTTGTTGAACACTCTGGGGGCTGTGGTGAGACCAAAGGGCAAAGCTCTGAACTGATAGTGACTGACTCCCACCCAGAAGTGCGGGTATCTCCTGGAGTGCCTATATATCTTGATATGGTAGTACACATCCCAGAAATCTATACAGCATATCCAACTGACCTTTCATTACAGTGGCAGAGTGGACTGAACCATGACCATCTGGAACTTCATATGTTTTACAACTAAGGTCTAAAATTGGTCTTAGGTCCCCTGTCTTCTTTGACACTAAAAAGAATCTCAAGTAGATTCCAGATCCTTATTGGTCTGGGGACCACCTGGATGAACCTTTTCCTCAGCAGCTTTTGTATTTCAATGGCTGCTGCTTTCCTCTGACTGGGTGGAATGTCAAGACTTCTTTTGTTCTTCTGTGGAGGAAGAAGGGAAAATGGTATGTAATAACCTCTGGATATTATATTTTGCATCCATGTGTCTTTGGTAATGGCTGTTCAGGCTTCTTGGTGCAGAGATAAGTGCCCCCATCACTGCCTCCAGAGTGCAGCAGACAGGCAATCCTTCAAGGGTACTGAAAGGGCTTCTCAGAAAAAGGACCTCTGAAGCCCTGATGTTGTGGATCACCTCAGACATGGGGATGATGTATTTCCATTAGAAATCACCCCTCTGTTATGGGGGGATCTGGTTGCATTAGAGTCCTGAGATGAACTTTGCGTCTTTTGGAACCATCATTTTCTGCCTCCTCTCTGTTTCTGGTGAAGGTCCTTTGAGGGGGGAGAGAAACAGATTCCAATGGCAGATAATGTCTTCCTATCTTGCCTGCTCCTAGAATGAGTCTGCTCCATCTTAGATGCAAACAAGGTGGATCCATCTAAAGGAGCACTGATAAATGAAGTCTTGAAGTGCTCTACAAGACCACATCCAGGTGTACCGTCTTACAGCAATTCCTGAGTCCACAGTTCTTGAAGCACACTCTGTGTTGTGAGAAATCAGTATCATGGAAGCATTTGATAAGAACTGGAGGATGGCCAGTTGCAAAGTGACAGTCTTGTCCACCACAGATACCCTGATGGGTATTTCAATGCACCTTGATCAATTCCCTCTAAAATTTCATAATGTGAGCCAAATAATTCAGTGATCTGATGGTAAAGTTCACTGAAATGTTGACATGCTTCCCAAATCTGTCCAATGCCCTGAACTCACTGTTGGGGAGGGGGTGGACAGAAGTACTGTGTTCTGTGAATTCCTTCTTGGCTGCTGCAACCACCATAGTATCTACTGGGGGACCCTTGTTCTAATGAGCCCTCTTCTTCAGTGCAATGAGGTACTTGTCTGGTCTTTTTGGAATAGAGCTTGTGACATCCGGATCCTTCAAAGCCCGGTGGGAGATGAGGCCTACCATCTCATTCACTGGGGGGGACTACTCAAGACATAGCTGAGCCAGCTCTGAAAGTTTCGAGAAACAGACTCCTCCTGGGAAGGGAAACTGGAAAAACAATCACCTTTCTGTCTTGAATGTTTGAGTATTTCACTGAAAGAAACATCCTCAAGGGGTGATATGGGGGATCCTTTCCCTTCATCAAAGTCATTGTCTTCAGTTAAAGACCCTTGTGGGGAGTTTAAGTGACTCCTTTTACACAATCACTTCTGAGGGGGGATCTCTGGTGGGAGGTTCTGGGGAGGATTTGGAAGTGTCAGCAGAATTCTGAATGAGGACGGTCTCCAGGCTTGACTGGATTGACTGTCCCAATGGAACAGGATGAAAAGACCTAGTATCCACTGTATACAGTTTAGGAGGAGTTTAGATGAATGTACTTTATTGATCAGCACTGACTACCCCTGTCCATGGGGGACATGAGTGCCACCCCTGGACTGAATTTGCAGTCACTCATCCATTTGTCCAGGTTGCGATTAAATGGGGTCATTGTTCTATATAGCCTGATTACCGTACAGCTGAGTCAATCCTGACGATTTTGCTAAGAAGTAATCATTTAACTATGTACTATTGGTATCTTTATATACAGGAATCCACATTGCTGTGTTTTGTAATGTTGGGAATATGAATTAACCTTTATCTTAATATGTTGAGTGAGTGCTAGCAATAGGACCAGAAGAAGCATCTTTGCACTTCTTTTTGCCAGTATTTCCACATACTGCATGCCCATCTTTGACATCTGGAGAGTTAGAAATTTGTAGGTTATGTCCCCACACCAGGTGCTATGAATTATATTTTATTTAGTGCTGTTACTGTGGTAGCACATGAGCAGGGGTACTGCAATCCTGAGATGTCACCTTTTGTATGAAATGTTAAGCCACGGTCACATCTACCAGCACTGGTGGTAGATCATGTGGGTCTTACATTATTCCACAGCATTTTTTAATGAACAGCAGGAAAGTATCTCAGTGTCCAGGCAAAATGCTTCATAGTCAGTACAAATATTACTTTATGCCACCATTAAAAAGGCCTCAAGCCTAATGAAAACCACCCAACCAACATAATTAAATAATGGGAGAAAAACGCAGTGGGTGCTTACAGTCAGGCTGTTCTAAATGTCAGTCATCTACCTATTTAGTGACGTAGAGATTCTTTGCATTTTTTCTTCTGCATACATGTACATGTGGTGCCTGGGTGAGTGTGCAGATGTGATCTTCTGACAGATGTGTGTCAGGTATTAGTTCTGTTGTCTTATATTGTGTCTCAGGAGTGGCCTAAGCTCCACCATGTTCATACATGGGAAAAGCAGGCAACAGGAAGTGGATAAATGAAACTTGGTCTTACGTCATCTGTCTTCCTGCTGTAGTCTATCAAGAACTTATCAGCCACATACTGTATTCTGAAGATTTACAGGAACTAGGCTAGCTGCCCTTGCAGCCCTTTTTAAGCCTAATCAGTTTCCATTTTTTTGTGCTTGAAGTAACCTATCCCCTTTGGCTAGAGATTGGCCTTACTCATCAAGTGGTTGACAATTATATATTACCCCCTAATGAGAATAACTGAGATCATACGATAGATAATTTGAGGGAACCTATGCATGGGATAAAGCATTTAGAAGTGCTTCTGCCTTTTAGTAATACAGGGGGCAATCCATGGTATATTTTCTATTTCCCAACTACAGCTGCATTTGAATATGGACAGGCATGAACTTTGTTTTTATGTGCATGGGGAGTCTGTTCCATAGCAGTATCCTGAGATATACCGCTTTCTCCAAACCATTCTGTTGATGTTGCAGAAGACATTTAGATCCCTAGACCAAGTATTTCCAATACCATTTGACTTGCTAATGTGCAGTAAGTCCATCAGTAATGGGTGAGAAGAAGCGTTGTATTATAGAGATAGGCCACCTCTTGTCTGTAGGATAAAGTACAAAATGACAGGGATTTGACTCGGTCCATGTAGGGCATGTTATTTAGGCCTTGTATCCTTTTCTCAAGGTATCACTGTGGGTATTCCAGTGGCTGCATGTGTATGAAAAGATACATGCCAAAGTGGGCATTATAGTGAATGACAGGTCTAATGAGGGCTGAGTAAAAGGGGACAATGACAGCTCTAGATCCAGACACAATCTCTTTTTTATAAGCTGTGCAATATAGATGGATTTTCTTACAGCAATGGACACATGTTGGTCAAAAGTTAGGTCACTGTCCGCACAAGTTCCCAAATCCCAAACAACTGGGTCAACTCTTAGGGGAGTACTGTCAGTGTAGTAGTTCCCTGGAATAGATGACTTCCCAAAGGATACAATAATTCATTTTTTGGCATTTAGTTTCAGTCCATGATTTGGGCACCAGTTATTTATTTGGGACAAATTTTCCTGCAGAATTGCCAAGTAATTTGTGGATTCATTGACTACTCCTAGGTTGCAGTAATCTGCAAACTTAGTGAGCCAGAGCTCTTTGGTATTGGCTTTCACTTCAGAAAAGTAGATGCCAGACAGGAGATGTCCCAGCTCAGAACCCTGGGGGACTCCACTGGTGACTTGTCTCTTTGTGGACGTAACTTCCCCTATTTTATCTGCATCCTGTGAGCCATTTGGTAATCCAGCAAGTGATGTAGGAGGTTTATTCTCAGTTTATTTAACTTTTGTACTATGCCCGACTGGGAAATTGTATCAAAAGGTTTGGCCAGGTTGAGGTATGTGGTATGTAGCATTTTGCCTTCATCCATTACTTTGGTGAACTTTTCAAAACAATCCACCAGGCTGATTAAGCATGACCTGCCCTTGATGAATCAAAACTATGGAGGGTCAAGTAGATGGAGGTTCCCTATGCCCTGATTTATTAGTTCCATGGTAAGTTCTTCCATGACTTTGCATATTAGGCTGGTCAGACTTATGGGTCTGTAATTGCCTGGGTCTGTGGAAGGTCCTCCCCATGCACAGGAATGACTGTAGCTGTTCTCCATTTGTTTGGTTCAAAACTTATACGGAGGCTGATATTGAAGAGTGTTGTCAGGGGTGTGGCTAAATCATGCTTCATGCTATTTAAGATGCATCTAGGGATATATTGTTAGAACCCATCAATGCAGTAGTTTTAGCTTTTGATAGCACTTTTAGGACTTGGTCTTGTGTGATTATATATAATCAAGGGACATCAGTTGAATTTAAGATTTTCTTTATATACAGATGGATAATTTCTGGATAGCTTTTCAAACAGAGATTAAAACTGAACTAAAACCTCAGATGTTTGCCTTCAGAACATTTTAACATCAACAAATATGCTTTTATATGTGCTAAAGCTCAGAGAAACCAGTCAGAGAGCAAACAAAGGGATAAGAGTTGAATGTAAGAATTCTAACTATACTCAAATTACTATTTTCGATAGCTTACTTAAAATTTTCAACTAGCTATCCAGCGGTACCTGGTTCTAGATGATTGTCACTGCTGAAGTGACACCTCAACCTTATGGGCAAAAATGGGGAAAAGGGGCTGTGACTGGATGGACAGGAAATGGGCAAATTCTATCCACTTTATTCAGGAAACTACTTCTGCAAAACTTGTTAAACTCTCTCTGGTATGGGATTTTAAGAATTGAGGGCTTGTTCATAGGTGTGTACTAGGCTAATGGCCCTGGAGCATTTAAAAGCCTAGCCCATAGAAGTGCCCTGGCATTGTGCCACCCGAAGTTAGTTCTCAGTGCCCCTAATAATGTACAGCCACTGGAATGATCCCTGGGGTGAACTTTCTATTTCCCATCCACTCATCAAGAATCTTGAATCAAGAATCTTGAAGAGGAACAGTGAGGGGCTCTGCTTGACATGCATGGAAAGTCTATTCCAGAGCATGGGCAGTCTCTGGGTTATGAACGTGTCCCTCCAGCACATTCTGTTGATTGTGGTAATGAGGTTGAGATCTCTGGAGCATGTGGTGCAGAGTGATTGGGATTTTTTTAGATGCAGCATTTCTAACAGAGCTCGGTCAGACATGGTTTTGTAAGTCAAGCAGAGATGGCCTCTTACCAGATGATACGAGACCAAGAATAGCTTTTGTTTTTTTAGTCTGACCATATAGGACATGTGTTTAAGGCCTGGAATCCTCTTCATGAGGTACTTTTGTGGCCTTTCAAGCTGTTGCATGTGTCGACTGAGGTACATGCCAAAGGGAGCATTATACTCGATGATTGGCCTAATGAGGGAAGAGTAGAGAGAGATGATGACCTCTTTCTTCCTGGATGCAAAACCCTTGGCAATGGGATGTGCCACATAGAAGGACTTTCTCACCACAGTGGCAATGTGGTGGTCAAAGGAGAAGTTGCTGTCAACCTGTGTCCCCAGATCTCTTATAACGCCTTCAGTCTTCAGTGGTAATTAGTGGGAACTGAATTTTTCCCAAAGGAGATGATGCATTTTTTGGCATTTAGCTTAAGGCTATTGTTTGGTTCTGACACTAGTCATTGGTCTCAGTGAGGCCTTTCTGTAGGTATTGTGCTCCAAGAATGATGAATTTCACTGGGTAGTCACGGTTATTATCTGGAGATAGAGGTTGCTGTTTAGATCAGCTTAGATCCTCCCTACAGGGGGGGGTGGAGGATGGGTCTGCAGTAAAGAACAGGTTTAATCCACATAGACTAAAAGCCAATGTAACATCAGGAAAAGAAGACATTTACTGTCACTCATTACTAGCCTATGCAGAGGATCTCACACATCAGAAAAGACACTGGTAAATCATTACTTCAAGTGATATACTAAGCAACCTTATTCTAAAAGTTTCTTATAGAAGTTTCTCTAGTACAACAGCTGAAATAGCTCATTCTGTGACTTTTGGGGATAGATAGGTAGCTGTGAAATGTAAAGTGCTCCGTTTGTAGATAGACAATAATTTGTGTTTCATAATTAAAGGGCATCATTTTAAGGTCCTTGTTAATAAAAACTGTTATCCACAAGGTGTGGTGCACAGGCCAAAGTGTCCCTGAGAAATCTACTACTTAGCCCAAATCACGACACATTAGTAAAAGGATACAGGATATTAAGAGTGTTAGTCCTCTAGCTGTATGCTTCCAGAAAACAAATACAATCAAGATTCTGAAGCTTTAAAGTTCTTTATTATAAACATCTACCTTAATATTAGTCCTTTCCCAGATGTTTCTGTGACCTTGTTAAAGAAGGAAACCTGACTAACATTTGTTTATGAAACTTTGCAACCGACAAGACTACATAATGAATTAATCATGAAATAACTTTGATATCTCTGCATTTTTTTCTATTTTTATTGAATGCTTATTGAGATGAAAGTATTAATTTTAATGTCTGTTCTCTGGTTCCTCCAAACTTCAACAGCATGTAAGAATGCCTTTCTGTTTATGGTGTTAAAATCATTTGAAGCTATGCAGCTGAGGTGCTGGTTCACTTTTGTTTTTATGGCTGCTTAAAATAAAAGGAGTTTTTACTAGCTTCACAAACATTTTGTGTAATTGTTCTGTTTTATTGTAATTGGCTTCATCCGTAAAGATGGAATTGCAAAAAAAAAAAAAAGTCTCACCTCCCCAGTTATGTCTTCCAAGATACTTTCTTCTACTAAGACTCGGCAAGAAAAAAGGAAGAATTTTTCCATTTGGGTTTCTGCTACAGATAGAGACCCCTTTCCTGCATAAATCAGTGGTCCTGCACTACACATTGAATTCATGTTATACTCATTCCTCATTTAGAGTTCTTTTTGTACAGACTTCTAACTTCTACACAGGTCAGGATTCTAACCTTTAAGGTGTGCAATCGCTTTGGCTGAGGCAGTGCTGCAACAAGGGTATGGTGATCATTATTGTAATTGCTTAAAGGAGAACCTCACCCCCCAAAAAACTTCAGCAAATCCTGAACTTTTCTGCATTGGTATTGTCTCTGTATCTAAGTAAATGGTTACTGTTATTTTCCAATTTTATTGCACCCTACAATGATCTGAAGGAGGTTGCCATGGCTAGCATAATTTTATTTTACAGTCAATGGCTTTGCCTTCCTGATGTCATCTTAGAGGGACAGAAACATCCCCTTATGATGTTGGGAGGGTGGCCTAATGGTTAAGTTGTTTGCCTTACAAACACAAAGTGCAGGGTTTGAGTCTCTCAAGGGATAATTGGCTAGGCTTAAAATGGCTCGCAAGGGCAGTTAGCCTAGTACTAATCTATGATCCTAAGATGAGAGGATCATTTAATGTAGTTTTCCCTCTGATCAGTTTACAACACTGCTGTGACTGCTTACAGCATCAATCTGCATTGTTAATTACTTTGCTTCCTTTGATTTTCATTAGTGGGCGTCTCTGTTGCAGCATTTTATGGAATGTTTGAATGACAGGCTTGAAAATGTAACGCAAAGTAAGTGTAGTTCAGTGTTCCAAGTGTGAGAAATCTAACCCCTGTGATTAAAAGGCGTTACTCGGTCTTGTGTTGCATTCACATTTTTAAATATTGCAGCTGGAAATACAGCCTTCTTTCCCCAAACTCACTGACTTGTTTCAACAAAATGTATACAATGCAAAAATTCAAAACATTAGAAGAAACATGCACCTTTACATAAATTATGTTGTAGAAAAAAAATGCAAAATTGAATACTGACAGAAAGAAAGAAGAGTTAGATGAACATTCTTTCTTTGTGACACTCAGTTTTATTAAAAGGAAAGACATTTGCATCTGAAAACTAACCTTGAAAGCCCTGCCTTTGTTCAGACTCCAGGTTACACTATTTATCTGAGGTGTGATACTGGCAATCTATAACTGATAAGGCACATTAAAATGTCATTGTTTTCTTAATGGCTATGTAGTTGGGATAAGTGACCTCATTTAATTACTTTACAACTCTTTGTATCCTTTCTGATGTAACAGATGAGACAGATGCAGGAAAGAAAGGCAAACACAATTATTAAATTATGTTTTTTTCTGTATGTGAAGTGTTTAGTGTTGGATTATAGGGAAGGAAAATACACTTTTTGGAAAGAAAAAACTTGACTTTTAGGTTCATAGGTGATTACTGGGCTATTGACCCGAAGGTCTTTATAAGCCTAGCTGTGTGTACCAATATAATACTACAGAAACCCAGTACAAAGGATCTTGCCTAAACTCTAGATCTTAGCAGTGACTGCCCATATCTAGGACAGTGGAATTAATGGTTTCCCATCCAGTCATCCAGGCTACACTTAAACAGGGTCACAGAGGGGCCTCTTCTCCAGCAGGTCCTATTTATGTTGCAGGCCAGGTTAAGGTCTCTGGAGCGGATGACCTTGTCCCATCTGACTTGCAGATGTACAGCATTTCCATTACGTTTGGATCAGAGATTGCTCTGTAGGCCAGGCATAAGTCTCCTCAAAGTAGTCTGTATGCTGCTGAGTACAGTGACAGTGACTTCAGTCTGTCTGGAGACCCAGAATTTTCGTGGTTAGAAATCTCTTAACGTCTCTCAAGTTGCTGAAGGTGCCCGGTAAGGTTCATAACAAAGGGAGCATTGTACTAATGCCCTTATGAGGGCTGAGTACATGGGTGTTATGACCTCTTTCACTCTTGAGGCAATGCCTTTCCTAATGATGTGTGTGACAGAATGCATTCCGTATCACAGCAGACACATGGTGGTCATAGTTTAGGTGACAATCAACTTGCATTCCCAAGTTTCTCACTACTGAGTTGTTACTTAGGGTATTATTATTTATATGATAGTCTGCAGGGTTATTGTTTTTACAGACGGATGATAATGCATTTTTAGCACTGAGTCTGAGTCCATGACTTTGGCACCAATCACTGGTTTGTTTGTGTCCCTCGAAGTATATTGACATCATTTAGAGATTCAATGATTACACCTAATTTGCAGTCGTAAGCAAACTTAGTCAGCAACAGCCCCTCTGTTTTGGCCTGAACTTCTGAGAAGTATATTCCAAACAATACTTAGCCCAGCAATGACCCCTGTAGAATCCCACTGGTTACAGGTCTTCTGCTGGTTGAGTTAAAGTCCCCAACTTTGACTGAGTATGATCTGTCAGTGAGCCAGTTATCAACCCACCTGACAACATAAGGGTTGATATTCAACTGGAAGAGTTTATCAATTATGCCTGAATGTGGGGTTGTGTGAAGGCCTTGGCTAAGTCAAGTAGGCTGTATGCACAGATTTGCCTTTGTGTATGGCTCTGGTGACATTTTCAAAGAAGTTCGCCAGGTTTAACAGGCATGACCTGCATATGACAAAAGAAAACTGTGTCGGATCAAGGGTGTGGAGGTCACTTATATCCTTATTTATATGGTCCATGATGATTTGTTCCATGGCCTAACAGATTAGGCTGGTTAAGCTTATGGGTCTGTAATTCCCAGGGTCTGTTGCTGTACCCCCTTTATGAAGGGGGATGATGGTTGCTCTTTCCATTCAGCAGGGACAAAACCAGTAGTCAGCCTGTATTTGAAGACAGTACCTAATGGAATTGCTAACTCCTGGGATACCACCTGGCCCCATAGAGGCTGTGTTTTTGGTCTAGGAGAGAGCATTAATGACTTGGTCTGTGGAGATGCAAGGTAAGGGAGATGTAGAGGGAATGCTTTGTGGAATATTTGGAGGGACGGGGGGGGGGTGACATTTTCACCAAACCTGTCACCTACTAGGCTAGCTATTTTCTCAGGGTCAGTGTGTGTGATGCCATCCACAGCCAGTGCAGCACATATTTGGGTACTACCTTTTAGGTTACGGATATAGCTAAAGAATGCCTTATGGTTATCCTTGGCTATGGTTGCTAATTTTGTTTTTTAAGTTGCCCTTGAAGGATTTTACAAGTGTCGTATTTGTTTGTTCAAACAGAGGAGACTGTTCTTCCAGTGCTGGGATCTCTCTTTTTTATCCATAGCCAGCGACTCCTTCCTCTTGTTGTATAACTTTTTAATGCTAGCTGTCCACCAGGGAGGCTTATTTTTTCTTGAGGATCTTGTTTTGATCCTATCTGGTACAGCTGTGTCACTGCATTTGTGTGAGTGT